>NC_071400.1:52795623-53095623 GCF_022682495.2 Desmodus rotundus
TCAGTACTATTGTAAATAATTGTTGTTCCATACAATTGTAAATACTACACAGTACCCCTCCTTGATCTTAGCCCACTTCACTTAAATCCTGAGCATTATTATTGTTGTGATTAACTCTATTATCTCTCACACATTATTCCTACTTTCTATCCTACATTCTCACTGTATTTCATCATCTAATCTTGCACAAGCTCTCTGTTTTCTGGATTCAGCTCACAATCCTCCTCTACTCTAACAAGAGTCTTACCTCTCATGCACCTTTTATGAAAAGTTGCTAGTTGGGTGAAATATCACAGTTAATGCTATACTTATCAGAATAATCTTCTATCTCTTCTCTAATTGCTGGTACTTTAAATCCCATAAAAATAGTGTCCCCCTGTCTTAATCCATTTTGCCTGCTCCTTGCCACTGATCACATACAAGAATAAGTGGGAGCTGTGAACATCAGTATACCCACAGAAAAGAGAACTCACCAACAAAGGAACCACCAAAAGGTAAAAACCCAAGTACAACAAGAGAGCCCACACAAACAGAAGAAAGGGCAAACCTAGAGCATCCAGACAAGGAGGTCAAAGAGACCACACCACCGAACCATGTAGAATACCTACCATAGAATTTCACCCTACAAAGACAGCAGCTAGCAAAGTGAATGATCAGGAAGCACAGAAACAAATATAAAGAGTCATCTAAAATGGGGAGACAAAAAAGAACATGCAATCAAATGGAATGGAACACTCCCCACTAAAAGAACTAAATGAAATGTAGGTAAGCAAACTATCAGATATAGAATTCAAAATAATGGTTATAAAGATGTTCAAGGAACTCACAGACAACTACAAGGAATTCACTGAGAACTACAACAGTATGAAAAAGGAAGTAGAAACCATACACAAAAACCAGGAAGAAATGAAGAATATAATTTCTAATATTACAAAAAAAAAATACTAGAAGGAATTACAAGCAGGCTGGATGAAGCAGAGGACAGAATTAGTGTGCTGGAAGACAAGGTGGAAAGAAACACCCAGGTAGAGCAGCTGCACAAAAACAAGACTAAAAAATATGAAGATAGCTTAAGGGAACTCCAAGATAACATGAAATGCAACAACATTCAAATCCTAAGAATACCAGAAGGAGACGAAAAGGAACAAGGGATAGAAACCTTGTTTGAAAAAATAGTGACAGAAAAGTTTCCAAACCTGGAGAGGGATAAAAACATGCAAGTTCAGGAAGCACAGAGAGTCCCAATCAACATGAACCCAAAGAGGCCAAATCAAAGACATATCATAATTGAAGTGCCAAGTATTAAAGACAAAGAGATAATCATAAAAGCAGCAAGGGAGAAACAATAAGTGACATACAAAGGGGCTCCAATAAGGCTAGCAGCTGATTTCTCAACAGACACACAGTAATCCAGGAGAGAATCGCAAAAGATATTACACGTAATGAAATAGAAAGGCCTGCAACCAAGATTATTCTACCCACTGAGGCTTTCAATTAAAATGGAAGACAAAATACGGATTTTCCCAGACAAAAGAAGGCTGAAAGAATACATCCCCACCAAACCAGCCCTACAAGATTTACTAAAGGGACTATAAGAAGAGAAAGGAAACAGTGAAAGAGAGAGCAACACGGGTACAAAGGGGGAAAATGAAGAAATACCTATCAATAATAAAATTAAATATTAATGGATTAAAGGCTCCAATCAAAAGACATAGAGTAGCTGACTGCATAAGAAAATATGACCCACACATATGCTGCCTACAAGAGACCCACCTCAGGACAAAAGACCTACACAGACTGAAAGTGAAGTGCTGGAAAAAAATATTCCAAGCAAATGGACAGGAAAGAAAAGCTAGGGTAGCAATACTCACATAAGACAAACTAGACTTCAAAACAAGGGCCATCAAAAGAGACCCAGAAGGTCAGTTTATAATACTCAAGGGAAAAATCCACCAAGAAGACATAAACATTATAAACATATATGAACTCAGCATGGGAGCACCCAAATACATAAGGAAAATCTTGGAAGACTTAAAGAAAGATATAGACAGCAACACTATTATAGTAGGGGATTTCAACACCCTACTGTCAAAAATGGACAGATGTTCCAAATAAAATACTAACATATTGTGGCATTGAACAATGCCCTAGATCAAATGGACTTAACTGATATATGTAGAAACTTTCATCCCAAAGAAGCAAAATACACATTCTTTTCAAATGGACATGAAATATTTTCAAAGATAGACCACATGATAGGACACAAAACAAGCCTCATCAAATTCAAGAAAATAGAAATCATATCAAGCATTTTCTCTGACCACAAGGGACTGAAACTAGAAACCAACCAGAAAGGAAAAAACCCAAAACACTCAAAATCATGGAGACTGAATAGCATGCTATTAAACAATGAATGGATCAAGAACGAGATTAGGGAAGAAATCAAAAACCTTCTGGAAACAAATGAAAATGAACTCACAACAATCCAAAACCTATGGGACACAGCAAAGGCAGTCCTGAGAGGGAAGTTCATACCAATACAGGCCTACCTTAAAAAGATAGAAACATTTCAAACAAACAACCTAACCCTAAGTCTACAAGAACTGGAGGAACAACAACAAAGACAGCCCAGAGCAAGCAGAAGGAAGGAAATAACCAAGATCAGAGCAGAGTTAAATGACATAGAGACTAAAAGCACAATTGTAAGGATCAATGAATCCAGGAGATGGTTCTTTGAAAAGATAAACAAAATCGACAAGCCTTTAAGTAGGCTCATCAAGAAACAAAGAGAGAGGACCCAAATAAACACAATTAGAAATGAAAGAGGAGAGATTACAACTGATACCACAGAAATACAAAGGATTGTAAGAAATTACTACGAAGAACTGTATGCCAAGAAATTTGAAAACCTAGCTGAACTGGACACATTTCTAGAAAAATATAATCTTCCAAAAGTGAATGAAGAAGAAGCAGAAAACTTGAACAGACCAATAACAGCAGACGAAATTGAAACAGTCATCAAAAAACTCCCAACACACAAAAGCCCTGGACCAGATGGTTTCACAGGAGAATTCTACAAAGCATTTAAGGAAGAGCTAACCCCTATCCTTCACAGATTATTCAAAAAAATCCAAACTGATGGAAGACTCCCCAACTCTTTTTATGAAGCCAGCATCATCCTAATCCCAAAACCAGATAAAGACACAACGAAGAAAGAAAACTTCAGGCCAATATCGCTGATGAACATACACGCTAAAATTCTCAACAAAATATTGGCAAACTGCATCCAGCAATACATTAAAAAGATCATCCACCATGACCAAGTGGGATTCATCCCAGGGATGCAGGGATGGTACAATATTTGCAAATCAATAAACGTAATACATCACATAAACAATAGCAAAGACAAAAATGACATGATCATAAAAATAGATGTGGAAAAAGCATTTGATAATGTACAGGACCCATTTATGATAAAAACACTCAGCAAATTGGGAACAGAGGGAGCATTTCTCAACCTAAGAAAGGCCATATATGAGAGACCTACAGCCAACATCATACTCAATGGACAAAAACTTAGAGCTTTCCCACTAAGAACAGGAACAAGACAAGAAAGTAGAAAAAGGTTGTCCACTTTCACCACTTCAATGCAACATAGTATTGGAAGTCAGAACCACAGCAATCACACAAGAAAAAGAAATAAAAGGTGTCCAAATTGGAAAGGAAGAAACAAAACTGTCATTGTTTGCAGATATGATAGTGTACATAAAAAATCCTATAGACTCCACCAAAAATCTGCTTGACCTCATAAATAAACTTGGAAAAACAGCAAGATACAAAGTCAATACTCAGAAATCAAAGGCATTCCTGTATACCAACAACAAAACTGCAGAAAGAGAAATCAGGAAAAAAAATCCCATTTGATATAGTAATAAGAAAAATAAAATACCGAGGAATCAACCTAACCAAGGAGGTAAAAGACCTGTACTCAGAAAACTTTACAGCACTAAAGAAAGAAATTAAGGAAGGCACAAACAAATGGAAACATATACCGTGTTCATGGACTGGAAGAATTAACATCATCAAAATGTCTATACTACCCAAAGCAATTTACAGATTCAATGCAATGCTTATTAAAGTACAAATGGTATATTTCAGATATTGAACAAACTCTTCAAAAATTTATATGGAACCATAAACGACCCCAAGTATCTGCAGCAATTAAGAGAAAGAAGAACAAAGTCGGAGGGAATCACAATACCTAATGTCAAACTGTATTACAAGGCCACTGTAATCAAAACAGCATGGTTCTTGCACAAGAACAGACACATAGACCAATGGAACAGCATAGAGAGCCCAGAAATAAACCCAAGTCTCTATGGTCAATTAATATTTGACAAGTGGGAAAGAAGCATAAAATTGAGTAAAAATAGTCTCTTCAAAAAATGGTATTGGGAGATCTGGACAGCTATATGCAAAAAAATGAAACTCGATTACCAACTTACACCACACACAAAAACAAATTCAAGGTGGATAAAAGACTTAAATATAAATCAGTACACCATAAAAGTCCTAGAGGAGAATATAGGCAGGAAAATCTCAGAGATTCCACACAGCAATATTTTCACTGATATGTCCCCTTGAGCAAGGGCCATAAAGGAAAGAATAAGCTAATGGGACCACATCAAATTAAAACGCTTCTGCACAACTAAGGAAAATGGCGTTAAAATGAAATGAGAACCAACTGTATGGGAAAACATATTTGTCAATGATACCTCAGACAAGGGTTTGATCTCCAAAATACATAAAAACTCATACAACTCCACTCTAGGAAGACAAAAAGCACAATTAAAAAATTGGCAAAGACTTGAACAGATACTTCTCCAAGAAGGACATGCAAAGGTTCCAGAGACATATGAAAGGATGCTCGGCATCACTAGCCATCAGAGAGATGCCAATTACAACCCCAATGAGATACCACTTCACACTGGTGAGAATGGCCATCATAAACAAATCAACAAACAACAGGTGTTGGGGAGGATGCGGAGAAAAGGTAACCCTAGTGCACTGTTGGTGGGATTGCAGACTGGTGCAGCCACTATGGAAAACAGTATGGAATTTCCTCTGAACACTAAAAATGGAACTGCCTTTTGTCCTGGCAATTCCCCTGCTGGGATTATATCATAAAAACAGTAAAACACCAATCCAAAAGAACCTGTGCACCCCAATGTTCACAGCAGAATAATTTACAATAGCCAAGTGCTGGAAGGAGCCTAAGTGTCCATCAGCAAATGAGTGGATCAAAAAACAATGGTACATTTACACAATGGAATACTACACAGCAGAAAGAAAGAAGGAGCTCCCAGCCTTCACGACAGCATGGATGGAACTGGAGAGCATGACGTTAAGTGAAATAAGCCAGGCAGTGGAAGACAAATACCATATGATCTCATGTTTAAGTGGAACCTAATCAACAAAACAAACAAGCAAGCAAATATAACCAGAGACATTGAAATTAAGAACCATCTAATAGTACCCAGAGGGGAGGTGGGAGAGGATGGTGGGTGGGAAAGTGTGAAGGATTTTCATGAACAACTATAAAGGACACAGGGACAAAACCACGTGGGAGCAGAATCAGGGGAGGGAGGTGGGGATAGCTGGGGTTGTGGGGGGAGGTAGGGGGAGAAGGTAGATGACTGTACTTGAATAACAATAACATTTTAAAAAATGAAAAAAAAAACAACCCACTACTTCTCAACCAATGTTTCCTCTATCAGCATCCACTCAGTTGTCCAAGTCAACATTCTTGGTTTTATTCTTGGCTGTTTTCTCTCTCCAAATGTCCCACTACCAACTATCAAGAACTATTCATTCTACCCCCTGCATATTTATTGACTCCACCCACTCCTATCTATTTCTAGTGACATCACCTCTCTCCTAAACTGCTATGACAGCTTCTTAATTGGTCAACTTGACCATAATCTTGACTCTGTGCACATACAATCAGAGAGATATTTTTAAAGAACACTGAATTATGCCATTCTCCTGCTTAAATCCTTCAGCCACTTCCCAGTATCAATTTGAATTAAAGTCAAAGTTTTTGACATGCCTCTATAATGTTCTTCATTAGCCAGCCCCCACTAACTTCTTCAACTATATCTGTACAAATTCACTCACTCAGACCATGACTTCTTTCAGTTGCCTGAATGGTCATAATTTATTTTCTCTCTGGACCACCACATCAGGTTTTTCCTGCTTGGATCACCCCTTGCTGCTCATTTAGCTTATCCCAACTCATCCTGTAGGTCCTGGTTTAAACATCACTTCCTCTGAAAAGCCTTCCAGAACCCTCATATGTGGGATTAGTGGTCCTTCTTATGTGCTACATTACTACCCTATGTATTCCCCATGCTAAATTTAACAGATCATCTTGTAATTGAGTTTACTTGTCTTCTTTTAGACTACAATCTCCATTAGGTTGTTTCCCAGCCTCTGATGCTAAGTACATAGATGAGCAAGAAATATTTGTGAATTGAATTAAATGTCACCAAGGGTTCTCACTACATGTGTGGCTTTTATTTTCATTTTTAATCTTTTCTGAATACTCAAATTATTTGATCCTTCCCTATCCCTTTATCTTTTTTTTTCAGAGACAACATTGTACATAAATTATCTTTCTACATTTTTGAAAATTTCTAGCTCTTGTTTGCTGACCCCTTTTCTGTCCCTTAACTTTGAACATTTTCCCTGCCTTGGTGATTCTCTGACACCATGCCCCACTCAAATTTCAGGCCCATGCAAGCTGTTTTCAGTGGCTTTCACATATGAATGGTCTATCTTGGTTCATGTCTCAGACTTTCCTAAAACCTCTCAAACAAGCAGCATCTGGTCTGGGCATGTCCCAAACCTTTAGCCTAGTGGCCCCAGGCCCAGCATTAGTGGTGACTGGCCTTGGTTTGTAGCTTGGCCTCTCCTGGGCACCTCCAAGCCCAGCACAAGTAGCAGCCATCTACAGATCACAGCTTATGCTTATGCTGGGAAACCCAGGGCAGGACACAGGTGCTGACTGACCTTGATCTGCACCTCCCAGGAGGCTTCAGAGCCAGTGCACCTGGTGCACAGCTTCAGAATGTGTTGAACCACTACTCAACCACCTCCACAAGTGACATTCAAAAGGGTCAGACAGACTCAGTGAGCACTAGAGACCCCCTGAAGTGAGACCTGCAACATGGGATGGGCCCCTGTACAACTGATTGTCCACAGTGGTTGCAGCCAGACCTTGTAGCCCATCAGCCTGGGGGTAAATGCCTCCCACTGGTATGCCAACAACAATCAAAGCTCAACTACAACAGGAAGGTGTACACAGTCTACATGGGGAGATTCTCCTAGAGTGCTCAGCTTGGGTGAACAGGGAGGCTGTGCCACTGGACCCAAAGGACACCTACTACATTAGACCACTCTACCAAGCCCATGAAACTTAGCAGATTTACCTAATATATAGAAACAAACACAAAGAGGATGCAAAAATTAGGAGACAAGGAAACATGTCCCAAATGAAAAAAACAGAAGAAAACTCCAGAAAACAAGTATACAAAATGGAGACAAGCAATCTACTAGATGTGGAGTTCAAAACCCTTGTTATAAGGATGCTCAATGAACTTAGAGGAAGAGTAGATGAACTTACTGAACTTCAACAGCATAAAAAAAGGACATGAAACTACAAAAAAGAACCAGTCAGAAATGAAGGATACACTAACTTAAATGAATAATTTACAGGGAATCAACAGCAGAGAAGATGAAGATGAGAATCAAGTCAATGATTTGGAATATAAGGAAGCAAAAACAAAAAACAAAACACACTCAATTAGAATAGAAAAAAAGAAAAAAAAGAATCCAAAAAATGAGGATAGTATAAAAAGCCTCTAGGACAACATCAAGTATACCAATATTTGCATCACGGGGCTGCCAGTGGGAGAGAGGGCAAGAAATTGAAAAAATAATGACTGCATACTTCTCTAGCTTGGTAAAAGAAATAGACATATGAGTCCAGGAAGAGCAGAGAGTCCCAAACAAGATGAACCCAAAGAGGCCTACACTGAGACACATCATGATTAAAATGCCAAAGGTTAAAGACAAAGACAGAATCTTAAAAGCAGCAAGAGAAAAGCAATTAGTTACCTACAAGGGAGCTCCCATAAAACTGTCAGCTGATTTCTGAACAGAAACTTTGCAGGCCAGAGGGGATTGGCAAGAAATATTCAAAGCAATGAAAAGCAAGACCTACAACCAAGATTAGCTCTACCCAACAAAGCTATCATTTCTTTTATTTTTATTTTTTATTAAATGTATTCAGGTGACATTGGTTAGTAAGATTATATAGGTTTCAAGTGTACATTTCTATGATACATGATCTGTATATTGCATTGTGTGCTCACCACCCAATTTCAGATCATCTTCTGTCACCATAAATTTGGCTCCCTTTACCCTTTAGTGCACAGGTGGCAAACACAAGGCCCACAGGCTGAATCCGGCCCTCCACCTTGTTTATCTGGCTCAGCACATTGTTTCTACCGGGTGGCAGTGCCAAGCTCTCGCTTAACTGTTAAGGAATAGTTACATTTATATAGTCCTAAAATTACATTTGGCCCTTTGAAGGCAACCGTGAGACTGATGTGGCCCCCAGTGAAAATGAGTATGACACCCCTGCTTTAGTGCCTGCTCCCACCATTTATCCCCCTTCTGTATCTTGTTTTTATTTTATTTTATTTTTTATTTAATTTATTGGGGTGACATTGGTTAGTAAATTTATATAGGTTTCAAGTGTGCACTTCTATAATACATTATCTATATATTGTATTTTGTGTTCAACAATACAATATTCAAATGATGGTGTGGTAAAAGCTATCCTTTAAAATTAAAGGACATATAAAGCTTCCCAGACAAGAAAAAGCTACAGGAGTTCATCACTACTAAACCAGTATTATATGAAATGTTAAAGGTCTTTTTTAAGAAAAGAGGGGGAAAAAGACCAAAGATATGAAGAATAAAATGACAATAAACACGTATCTATCCATAATTTAATATAAAAAACAAAATAAATGAACAAGCAGGAGAAAAACAGACTCATAGATACAGAGAATATTTTGACGGTTGCCAGATGGGAGGAATTGAAGGGGGGATGAGAGAAAAGGTGACAGGATTAAGAAGTACAAACTGGTAGTTACAGAATAATCACAGAGATGTAAAATACAGCATAGAGAATATAGTCAATAATATTCTAATAACTATATATGGTGTCAGATGGGTAGATGATTTATTGGGATGATGACATAGTAAGTTATACAATATATAATCACTGGGGTGTACACATGACAGTAATATAATATTAAAACATGATTGATTTTTTGGGTTACTTATGAAATATGGCTAAACAAGGGGCCAGTAAATTAGACTGATTATTTTTTAATTATAAGAGAAATAATAAATCCTAAGTTCCTGGTGATTAGAACATTCTAGGACTAAGAGTTATGTCAATGATATTTGGACTCTCATAAATTTAGTTCTTTCATGCATTTAAGGGGGTATTTGAAAGGTTGAATAACTAGGCTTGGTTTAACCAAGAATGTTGTGCATAAGCTCCATATATGACACAAGGAAAAGCTGAAAGGCAGAGTTAAGTAAAATCATAGTGTAGCTAAGGCTTTGTGTGAATTTCACACTGTACTTGCAGGATGTACAGGGGGACAATGGCATTTCTCTTTTTTTCTAATTTATTTATTTTTAGGTTTATTTCTTTGTCTCAAGAGTCCATTTCTTCTTAAGCATTTTAATATTTTTCTAACACAATGAACTGGTTAACTGCAGTTGAATTTTCCTACTATTGCTTTAAAACCACTATAATAAACTATGTTTTGGCCATGTCAGAAGACAGATGAGAACAGACACTTTATGGTGGTCTGGTTTGCTTCTTACAGTCACTTATTTCTATATTTTTTTATATTTAATGAGGGTAAAGAGTTGCATTCTTTCTTTGGTCTCTGTTCTGTCTTTTCCAGTGGCCACAGAATGTGAACTATTTTATCATCAAAGTTCCTCTGACAGCCTTTAACCCTCAACAGTCACCAGCCAATGTTTTAATGGATCACTCCAATCATGTTTTTTTTATAGCCTATCAGCAGCTAGTCATGAGTACTTGACTAGAAGTGTTCTCTCAATGTAATAAAGCTTTCTAGTTTAAAAAATAAAATGTTTATAAATGATGGCCATACAGAAAGTTGAACATGAATGTTCATAGAAACATTATTCATAATAATCAAGACATGAAAACAATCTAAATGTCCATTGACTGATGAATGGATAAACAAAATGAAATATTATTTGGCACTAAAAAGAATGAAGTACATAGATGAAATTTCAAAACACTATACTAAGAGAAAGAAACCAGACACAAAAGACGCATGATTCCATTTATATGAAATGTCCAGAATAAGCAAATCTATAGAGACAGGAAGTAAATTAGCAGTGGTCAGGGCCTAGTGGAAAAGATGAATAAGAGTGACTACTAATAGGTATTCTTTTGAGGTGATCTAAGTATTCAAATAAGAATGTGATAATGGTTGCATAACTCTGTGAATATACAAAAAAAGCTTAAACTGTACATTTTACATGGGTGAACTTGTATGGTATGGGAATTGTATCTTAATTATTTAAAAAAATAGAAACCCCCTACTGAGAACACAGCTAGACCCCAATTTCAAATACAGATGCTCCTCCACTTATAATGAGTCTGTCAGGACATGACCCCATCGTAAATTTAAAATACGGTAAGTCAAAAATGCATTTAATACACCTAATTAGCTGAACATCATAGCTTGGCCTATCCTGCCTTAAACATGCTCAGACACTTACATTAGCCTACAGTTGGCCAAAATTATCTTGTCGCCACTGCCCAACATTGTGAGAGTATCATACTTCATATCGCTCTCCCAGAAAAAGATCAAAATTGCAAATTCAAAATATGGTTTCTACTGAATACATATTGCTTTCATACCACCATAAAGTTGAAAAATCATAAGTAGGACCATCATAAGTTGGGGACCATCTGTATTGGTTTTGCATAGAATCTTCACAGGTAAGGACCTGAAATCTGCATTATGACAAGTCCCTGAGCAGTTATCATGCACAACTAAAGACTAAGGATCATTGAATTAAAAGATATACACCTTGCAATGTTTTCATGAAATATAACTGCAAATTTCTCCACTGAGGGAGTAGTTGTAACTACTCTCAAATGAGTAATATTCAACCTCTTTGTTTTTCTGTTGTTGTTGCTGTAGTCTGGGTATGGAAGTCTTAGTGCATCTTTCTTCATGTGTCTATTTTCAATTTTCAGATCAAGCTTCTTTTATTCCTCTGAGAGAAATGGTGAAAATACAAGAACCACTAATACTCTGTTCCTTACTAATTGAAGCCAGAGAGTTGTTATTACTGTCAATTCTGAAGACATTAGGAGAAAAATAGTTCAAGTTTTTCTTCTTTTCACAGGTAAGGGGAGAAAAACAAGACTCAGCATCATAAAGCAAGTTAGAACTGAGTGAAGTTAGAACTTAAAATTCTCAGTCTTAAGTGGCTTATGTTCAGCTGTCATTATACTCCCATTTGTGGTACTGATTTCCTAAAAGACATGAAAGATAACCATGTACCACACACTAGCTTTATAAAGAAAAAAATCTCTTCTAGGTATGCCATTTTAGAAACAAAAGTTCTCCTTTATATTATGCCTACTGAAAAGAAAGATAAACAAAAACAAATTCTGTATAATACTAAAAGAGTGGATCAGTTAGATTTGGGAGCTGAATGAATCTTTGAATATCATTAGGGAAAAATCCTTTTCTAGTCAGCAAATCCTGCTGATTTTGGTAATTTTATCAGAATTAATTGATCAAAGTGAATTGACATTTAATGGATGACTGACAATGGGCTAATTTTAATAAACATATAGAACCAATTTAGAAAATTACTGGCTAAAAAGAGCATAAATTTATAAATCTTGTATATGTTTCACATTGATGGAGTTATGTGCTGATAGCTATCTAATAATCCATGTGGTAAAAATGTTAGGTCACTTCATTATCTTTAGTTTTTCAAATAAAAAATATCTGCAGAGCATAGTTTAAGAAGATTTACTCACACATGGGAAAACCATGTATTTTCTTTTTTCCTTCAAACACAAACTAAATACACTAATGGGTGTGTCTTAGTTGTTTGGGCATCGTCCTGCAAAGCAAAGGGTCACCAGTTCAATTCCTGATCAGGGCACATGCTTGGGTTGCAGGTTCAGTCCCCGGTCAGGGCACATACGTGAGGCAACTGATCAATGTTTCTCTCACATCAATGTTTCTCTCCCTCTATTTCTCCCTCCCTTCCACTCTCTAAAAATAAATAAATAAAATCTAAAAAAATGTTGACTAAATATATGAGATTTAAATGAACAAAAGATAAGGTTTAATGAAATCTAATTACTGAAACCTGATTTCTACATGTCAATAATTAGAAAAAGTTAATGTCTATATAATCAATAAAATTCAATAGACATTCATTGATTACCTTTGGTGATGCCAGGAAGCATGCTAGGTAGGCATTATGCTATTAGATGAAGAAGACAGGGTTCCTGATTTTGCGTTCAGTGAAGGAAGTAGGCACCTTTACTGACTCATAAACTCTATCTGTGATAATAGAGTACGGTTCCAGGTATTCAAAAAACTATGGCACATATACACAGTGGAATACTACACAGCAGAAAGAAGGAGCTCCTACTCTTTGTGACAGCATGGATGGAACTGGAGAGCATTATGCTAAGTGAAATAAGCCAGGTGGTGAAAGACAAATACCACACGATCTCACCTTTAAGTGGAACCTAATCAACAAAACAAACAAGTGAACAAAATATAACCAGAGACCTTGAAATTAAGAATAAACTGACATTAACCAGAGGGGAATGGGGAGGGTATTAATGGCTGAAAGAAGGGGAAGTGTCAAGTCAATGAACATGTATAAAAGACCTATGGACAAAGACAACGGGGAATAGAGGGAGGATTGAGTGTGGGAGGTGGTGTGGGTAGGTCAGAGAAGAATAATGGGGAGGAAAGGAGACAGCTGTAATTGAACAACAATTTTAAAACACCTGGGGAAGATGGCGGTGAGATAGGTGGGAGAGGAGTCCACTTCCCCCTGCACATGGGTGAAACACCTAGCCGATCTACTCAGGAACAAAGCGAACAGCCAACAGTACCCCAGCATATATGAAGATAAGAGACCAAAAAGTGTAGAGGATACTGAAAAACCAGACGGTAAGGGGATTTTTTCAGGACAATAAGGCCCCTGGGATCAGCTCAGGGACCAGGGCAACTGCAGCCCCAGGTCCAGCGCCCACTGGGTCTGCTGCAGGACTGTTAGGAGAAAGCCAGGTTAACTACTCCCTCCTCTGCCAAACAAGGTTTGAGCAGCACTGAGAGAGAGCTGGTTGCTTGAAGTCACAGGGAGGGGAATAAGGACGAATTAGTAAACCCACAGAGACCATGTGTGCTGGCTGGGGGGAGTTGAGAGTTGTGCCATGATGGACCCTGACCCAGACAGTCCCCAGTCTACCTGGAGAGGTGGGCTGTGCGAGAGGACAGGCCCTTCCTTGTATG
This sequence comes from Desmodus rotundus, assembly GCF_022682495.2. Lineage (NCBI taxonomy): Eukaryota > Metazoa > Chordata > Mammalia > Chiroptera > Phyllostomidae > Desmodus > Desmodus rotundus. Next base: position 52,809,315 of record NC_071400.1, read on the forward strand.
GAGTGGCAGGATTGAGCAGGAGGAATTTCTCAAAAAGAAAAAAAGTGAAACAAAGAGACACTCAGGGGTAGTTTGGGGAATTCTTCTGCAGTAGCTGATCCAGCCTCCTCCCCACCCAGCTGCACAGCGCTCCCTCGGTAGTGTGGAAGGCACTGGGGAGAGTGTGCACCTCGGAGGGCCCTGAACCCATATCCAAGGCACTGGGGAGAGTAGGCACCGCAGAAGGCCCCGCGCTTGCACCCATATCCCCAAGGAGAGTGCGCACCTGAACCTGTGGTACCAGAGGCTGCTGGGGGACTGGGCTGGAGACTGGCCCAGTGCTGATGGGGGAAAGGAGAAGAGCAAAACTAAGCCCCCCTCAGCTTGCTGCAGGCAAAAAGACCAGCAAACTAGCTTGGCCAGTTTGAAGCCAGCAGGAGGCTTTTTAAAATTTTTTTAAGTAATTCTTTATTATTTTTTATTATTATTTTTCTCTTAACACATTCTTCCCCTCTTTATTCTTTCTTGTTTTGTTCCTTCTTTCTTTCCCTTTATATCTCTTCTTCCTTCCTTCCTTTCTTCTCCTTCTCCTTCTCCTCCTTCTCCTTCTCCTTCTCCTTCTTCTCCCTCTTCCTCTTCCCCTTCTCCTTCTTCTTCTCTTCTTCTTCTTCTTCTTCTTCATCTCTTCTTCTTCTTCTTCTTCTTCTTCTTCTTCTTCTTCTTCTCTCCTCCTCCTCTCACCTCCTCCTCCTCTCCTCCTCCCTCTTCTCCTCCTTCTCCTTCTCCTTCTCATTCTTCTTCTCCCTCTTCCTCTTCCCCTTCTCCTTCTTCTTCTTCTTCTTCTTCTTCTTCTTCTTCTTCTTCTTCTTCTTCTTCTTCTTCTTCTCCTCCTCCTCTCTCCCTCCTCCTCCTCCTCCTCCTCCTCCTCCCTCTTCTCCTCCTTCTCCTTCTCCTTCTCCTTCTTCTTCTCCCTCTTCCTCTTCCCCTTCTCCTTCTTCTTCTTCTTCTTCTTCTTCTTCTTCTTCTTCTTCTTCTTCTTCTTCTTCTCCTCCTCCTCCTCCTCCTCCTCCTCCTCCTCCTCCTCCTCCTCCTCCTCCTTCTTCTTCTTCTTCTTCTTCTTCTTCTTCTTCTTCTTCTTCTTCTCTTCTTCTTCTTCTCCTCCTCCTCCTCCTCCTCCTCCTCCTCCTCCTCCTCCTCCCTCTTCTCCTCCTTCTCCTTCTCCTTCTCCTTCTTCTTCTCTCTCTTCCTCTTCCCCTTCTCCTTCTTCTTCTTCTTCTTCTTCTTCTTCTTCTTCTTCTTCTTCTTCTTCTTCTTCTTCTTCTCCTCCTCCTCCTCCTCCTCCTCCTCCTCCTCCTCCCTCTTCTCCTCCTTCTCCTTCTCCTTCTCCTTCTTCTTCTCCCTCTTCCTCTTCCCCTTCTCCTTCTTCTTCTTCTTCTTCTTCTTCTTCTTCTTCTTCTTCTTCTTCTTCTTCTTCTTCTTCTTCTTCTTCTTCTTTCGTTCTTCTTCTCTTATTTCCCACAAGTAAGACAACAAAACCTGGTACTGTGAAAAGACCAGAGTTGGACTCAAAGAGGGGGCAACCCAACAGCCGAGACAGTGAAACAAATATCACTTTGCTACTCCAGTAAACTTGCAAGTTATTGTATATTTGCATTATTATTTTTTCATTAGTCTTATATCTCTCATTTTATGAGTATTTTCATGTTTCTCTTCTTTCTGTGTAGTCTTCTTCAATTGACTGGTTAATTTGCATTGTCTGACTGGTTTCCCCTTGTTCTCTTTCATAGTGTATTGTTAATTAACTGACTTTCACTTCACTTGTGTTCCATTAGCACACTACTTTAAGACCTATACTCCCTATTCTAGTTAACCAGATCACATAGATTCTGTCATATGACTGCTGCTACCTTACTATTGTAAATAATAGCTGTCCAATACATTTGTAAGTACTACACAGTACCCCTCCCAAAACTTAGCCCACTTCACTGTTTCCTGAACTTTATTACTGTTATGGTTAACTCTATTCTCTCACACATTACACATATTTTCTACCATTTCCTCTCACTTTACCTCATAATCTGACCTCCCACAAACTCACAGCTTTCTAGATCCAACTCACCCCCCAACAAGAGTCTTATCTTCTTTCTACCCTTTCTAAAATGTGGCTAGGTGGGTGAATTATCACGGTTAACACTATACATATCCAAAGGACCCCTTATCTCTTCTTTATGGGCAAGTACTTTAAATATCATGGAATACACTCCTGCTCTCTGAAACCATTTCGCCTTCCCCCTCCAACCTATCACAAAAAAAAAAAAACCCAAAAACAGTAGGACCTTTGAACACCAGGATACCTCCTGGAAGAGGAAGCCCAACAACAAAGGAATGACCAACAGATAACATCAGAAGAAGGTGAAGGAGAGAGTGGAAGCCAAACTAACTCAACCCAAGACATATCTGGAAATACACCTAAATATTGGAGAAATGACTCAGAACAAACAACTAAACAAGAGCAAGAGAAAAGCCTCAAAACCTTGTACACATGGAAGAACCAGCTCCAACACAACCTGCACATACCTACACAACAGAAAACAAGAGGTGGTGGACAGAGTGACCCTCAGTTAACCACCTGGAGGGAAGGTCCCACCAAAGAAAGACCCAACAACAACCAAAAACCAAACACATACACAGAGCCAACTTAAACAACAACCCAAGATCAGTGAGATCGGGAGATCAAGGACACTGTACCACTGAAGCTCACAGGTATTCTACCACAGAGGTTTACACCATAAATCTAGGGGGTCAGAACAGATCAACTAGAGAAGCAGAGGCTAACAGGAAGAGTCCCACAAATGATGGGAAGGCAAAGAAACAACCCCCAAATGAAAAGAAAGGAGGAAGTCTCAGAAACAATGCTAAATGAAATAGGGGCAAGTCAACTATCCAATACTGAATTCCAAACACTGGTTATAAGGAAGATTAATGAGCTCACAGAAAATTACCAAAAACTACAGGGAAACTATGATGAACTTACTACAAACTATATCAACATGAAAAAGGAAATAGAAACTATCAATAGAGGCCAAGAGGAAATGAAGAATACAATTTCTGAACTGAAGAACACAGTAGTAGGAATCAAAAGCAGACTAGATGAAGCAGAGGATGGGATCAGCAACGGGAGGACAAGGTAGAAAAAAACACCCAAAATGTGCAAGAAAAGGAAAGGAGGTTCAGAAAGAATGAAGAGGGGTTAAGGTAAATGCAGGACAACAGGAAACGTAATAATATCCATATAATAGGGATACCAGAAGGACAAGAAGAGTAGCAAGGGACAGAAAACCTGTTTGAAAAAAGTAATCATGGAACATTTCCCTAATTTTCTTATGCTTATCAGAAGAGTCTCCTATGTCTTCTCTACTTGCTGATACTTTAAATTCCATAGAATACTCTTCCACTGTCTTAATCCATTTTGCCTACCCCCTGCCAATGATCACATACAAGAATAGGTGGGAGCTGAGAACATCAGTATACATGCTGGAGGAGAGAACCCACCACCAATGGAACCACCAAAAGGAAAAACCCAAGTATAACAAGAGAGCCCACACAAACAGAAGAAAGGGCAAACCTAGAGCATCCAGACAAGGAGGTCAAAGAGACCACACCACTGAACCCTATAGAATTCCTACAATAGAAGTTCACCCTACAAAGACAGCTAGCAAAGTGAATCATCAGGAAGTGCAGAAACAAACAAAACAAGTCACCTAAAATGGAGAGAGAAAAAAAGAACATGCAATCCAAAGGAATGGAAGACTCCCTACTAAAAGAGCTAACTGCAATGGAGGTAAGCAAACAAGCAGATATAGAATTCAAAATAATGGTTATAAGGATGCTCAAGGAAATCAAAGACAACTACAAGGAACTGCATGAGAACTACAACAGTATGAAGGGAAATAGAAACCATAAACAAAAACCAGGAAGAAATGAACAATAAAACCTTGGAAATAAGAAACACACTAGAAGGAAGTACAAGCAGGCTGGATGAAGCAGAGGATTAAATCAGAGAGCTGCAGGACAAGGTAGAAAAAACTCCCAGAATGAGCAAGAAAAGGAAAAGAGACTCAGAAATAAAAAAAGGTGTTAAGGGAACTGCAGGACAACATGAAATGTAACAATAGCCATATAATAGGGATACCAGAAGGAGGAGAAGAGCAAGTGATAGAAAACCTGTTTTAAAACTTAATGATGGAAAAGTTCCCTAATTTGATGAGAGAAAAAGTCACACAAATCCAGGAAACACAGAGAGTCCCAATCAAGAGTAACCCAAAGAGGTCCACTTCAAGACACATCATAATTAAAATGCAAAATACCAAGACAAACCAAGGGAGAAACAGGAAGTGACATACAAGGGGGCCCTGATAAGACTAGTAGCTGACTTCTAAATGGAAGTGCTCCAAGCCAGAGGGGGTTGGCAAGGAATATTCCAAGTAATGAAAAGCAAAGGACTACAATCAAGACTACTTTATCTAGAGAGGAACTCAATTAAAATGGAAGGCCAAATAAGGAGTTTCCCAGACAGAAGAAGCCTCAAAAATATACCTCCTCCAAACCATCACTATAAGAGATGCTAAAGGGACTGCTTTAAGAAAAGGAAAAAAACAGATGAGAGAGAGAGGAACACAGGTACGAAGAGATGGCAATGAATAAGTACCTATCAATAATAACATTAAATGTAAACAGATTCAATGCTCTAATCAAAAGAATAGAATAGCTGAATGGTTAAGAAATCATGACCCAAACATATGCTGCCGACATATGAGACCCACCTTAGAACAAAAGACCTACACAGACTGAAAGTGAAGGACTGGAAACAAATATTCCAAGCGAATGAACAGAAAAAAAAATGCTTTGTTAACAATACTCATATCAGAGAAAATAGACTTCAAAAAGAGGGTCAAAAAGAGACCCAGAAAGTCATTTCATAATACTCAAGGGAAGAATCCATCAAGAAGACATAAACATTGTAAATATATATGCACCCATCATAGGAGCAACAAATATATACTGAAAACCTTGGAGGACTTCAAGAAAAATATAGACAACAACACAATTATAGTAGGGCATTTTAAAACCCCACTGTCTTAAATGGACAGCTTCCGAACCAAATATCAACAAAGATATTGCGTTATGGAACAATGTCCTACATCAAATGGACTTAACTGATATATATAGAGCTTTTCATCCCAGAGAAGCGAAATACACATTCTTTTCAAATGCACATGGAAGATTTTCAGATAGACCACATGATAAGACACAAAGGAATCCTCAACAAATTCAAGAAAATTGAAGTCATATCAAGCATGTTCTCCAACCACAAGGGACTGAAACTAGAAACCAACCTCAAAGGCAAAAACCAAAACACTCAAAATCATGGAGACTGAATACCATGCTATTAAACAATGAACAGGTCAAGAATGAGATCAACGAAAAATAAAAAATTTCTTGAAACAAATGAAAATGAACTCACAACAATCCAAAACCTATGGGACACAGCAAAGGCAGTCCTGAGAGGGAAGTTCATAGTGATACAGGCCTGCCTAAAAAGAATAGAAACATTTCAACTAAACAACCTAACCCCACACCTACAAGAACTGGAGGAACAACAACAAAGGCAGCCCAGAGAAAGTATGATGGAAATAACCAAGATCAGAGCAGAATTAAACAACATAGTCTAATAGAACAACTCTAAGGATCAAGAAATCCAGGAGATGGTTCTTTGAAAAGACAAACAAAAGTGACAAGCCTTTCAGCAGACTCACCAAGGAAAAAAGAGAGAGGACCCAAATAAACACAATCAGAAACCAAAGAGCAGAAATTACAACCGATACCACAGAAATACGAAGGATTGTAAGAAATTACTACGAAGAACTGTATGACAAGAAATTGGAAAACCTAGGTGAAATGGACAAATTTGTAGAAAAATATAATCATCCAAAACTCAATGAAGAAGAAGCAGAAAGCCTGAACAGACCAATAACACCTGATGAAATTGAAGCAGTAATCAAAATACTGCCAACACAAAAAAGCTCTGGATCAGATGGTTTCACAGGAGAATTCTACAAAGCATTTAAGGGAGAGCTAACCCCTATCCTTCACAGACTATTCCAAACAATCCAAAAAGACTGAAGACTCCCAAAATCTTTTCATTAAGCCAGCATCATCCTAATCCTAAAACCAGATAAAGATATAACAAAGAAAGAAAATTTAAGGACGATATCGCTGATTAAAATAGATGCAAAAATCCTCAGCAAATTGTTGGCAAACTGCATCCAGCAATTCATTGAAAAGATCATACACCATGATCAAGTGGGATTCATCCCAGGGATGCAAGGAGGTACAATATTTGCAAGTCAATAAACGTAATACACCACATAAACAAAAGCAAAGACAAAAACCACATGATCATATCAATAGATGTGGAAAAAGCACTTGATAAGGTACAGCACCCATTTATGATAAAAACACTCAGCAAAGTGGGTGTAGCAGGAGCATTCTTGAAACTGATAAGGACATATTTGAGAGACCTACAGCCAACATCATAATCAATGGTCAAAAGCTAAAAGCTGTCCCACTATTATCTGGAACAAGACAAGGTTGTGCATTTTCACTACTTCTATGCAACATAGTATTGGAAGTCCTAGCCACAGCAATTAGACAAGAAAAAGAAATAAAAGGCATCCAAATTGGAAAGGAAGAACTAAATCTGTCTTTGTTTGCAGATGACAGGATATTTTACATACAAAATCCTACAGAAAGCGCCAAAAAACTGTTTGACCTAATCAATGAATTTGTCAAAACAGTGGGATACAAAGTCAATATTCAGAAATAAAACACAATGAAATATCAGAAACAGATATCAGGAAAAATCCTATTTGATATAGCAATAAGAAAAACCATGTACCTATTGGTAATCCTAAAAAAGGAGTGAAAATACGTGTACTCATAAAACTACACAACACTGAAGAAAGACATTAAGAAAAACACAAACATGTGGAAGCATGTACCTTTTTCATGGATTGGAAGAATTAACATCATTAAAATGCTCATACTACCCAAAACAATTTATAGATTCAATACAATCCCCATTAGAGTACCAAGGGTATATATCTCAAATATAGAACTAACATTTCAAAAATTTATATGGAACCATAAATGACCCCAAGTAGCCGCAGTAATTTCGAGAAAGTAGAACAAAGTAGGAATAATCAAGATACCTTATATTAAACTGTGTTAAAAGGCCACTGTAATCAAAACAGCCTGGTACTGGCATAAGAACAGACATATAGACCAATGGCACAGAATAGGGAGCCCAGAAATAAACCCAAGTCTCTATGGTCAATTAATATTTGACAAAGGGGGCAGAACCATAAAATGGAGCAAAAATAGCCTCTTCAGCAAATGGTGTTGTGAGATGTGGACAGCTATGTGTAAAACAATGAAACTTGATCACCAACCTACACCATACACAAAAATAAATTTAAGGTGGATAAAAGACTTAAAAATATAAGTAGTGATACTATAAAAGTGCTTCAGGAGAACATAGGAAGGAAAATTGCACATATTCCATGCAGCAATATTTTCACAGATATGTCCCTTACCTAGACTAAAGGACATAAAGGAAAGACTGAACAAATTGAATCTCATCAAAAAAAAAAAAATTCTGCATACCTAAAGAAAACAGCATTAAAATGAAAACACTACCAACAGTATGGGAAAACATATTTGTCAATGATACCTCAGACAAGGGTTTAATCTCCAAAATACATAAAGAACTCACACGACTCCACTCCAAGAAGACAAACAGCCTAATTAAAAAAATGGGCAAAAGACCAGAACAGACACTTTTCCAAGGAGAACAAACAAAGTGGGCCCAGAGACATATGAAAAAATGCTCAGCATGAATAGTTATCAGAGAGATGCCAATTAAAACCCCCAAAGAGATACCACTTCACACCAGTGAGAATGGCCACCATAAACAAATCAAGAAACAAGTGTTGGAGAGGATGCTGAGAAAAGGGAACCCTACTTCACTGTTGGTGGGAATCCATACTGGTGTAGCCATTGTGGAAAACAGTATGAAATTTCCACAGAAAGCTAAAAATGTAATTTGAATCAACAATTCCACTATTGGTAGTATATCCTAAGAACCCTGAAACACCAATTCAAAAGAACCTACGTACCCCAATGTTCATAGCAGCACAATTTACAATAGTCAAGTACTAGAAATAACCTAAGTGCCCATCAGCAAATGAGTGGATCAAGAAACTATGGTGCATTTACACAATGGAATTCTATGCAGCAGAGAGAAAGAAGGAGCTTATACCCTTTGCAACAGCATGGATGGAACTGCAGAGCATTATGCTAAGTGAAATAAGCCAGGGGGTGAAACACAAATAACATATGATCTCACCTTTAACTGGAAACTAATCAAACAAACAAATAAGCAAGCAACATATAATCAGAGACATTGGAATTAAGAACTAACTGACAGTATGCAGAGGGGAGATGGGAAGTGATAATGGAGGGAAAAGGGCGAAGGGTTCTGAGGAACAAGTATAAAGGACACATGGATAAAACTAAGGGGGGTGAGGGTGTGGGAGGAATGTGGGGATGGCTGGGCTGGGGGTTAGTGGTGGAGGGAAAATGCCGACAACTGTACTTGAACAACAATAAAAATTTGTTTTAAAAGAGGCAGTTTATGCAATTTCTCTTTAAGTAGTATAAAGATCCACTTCTAAATCTTGGAGGACTTCAAGAAAGATATTGACAGCAACACAATTATAGTAGGGGACTTTAACACCCCACTGTCCAAAATGGACAGGTCTTCCAAACAAAATATCAACAAGGATATTGTGTCACTTAACAATACCCTAGATGAAATGGACTTAACTGATGCATATAGAGCTTTTCATCCCAAAGAAGCAAAATACACATTCTTTTCAAGTGTACATGAAACTTTTTCAAAGATATACCACATGATAGGACATAAACCAAGCCTCAACAAATTCAAGGAAATTCAAATCATACCAAGCATTTTCTCTGACCACAAGGGACTGAAACTAGAAACCAACCCCAAAGGAAAAAAACCCAAACACTCAAAATCATGGAGACTGAATAGCATGCCATTAAACAATGAATGGGTCAAGAACGAGATTAGGGAAGAAATCAAAAACTTTCTGGAAACAAATGAAAATGAACTCACAACACCCCAAAACCTATGGGACACAGCAAAGGCAGTCCTGAGAGGGAAGTTCATAGCAATACAGGCCTACCTTAAAAAGATGGAAACATTTCAAACAAACAACCTAACACTACACCTAGAAGAACTGGAGGAACAACAACAAAGACAGCCCAGAGCAACCAAGATCAGAGCAGAGTTAAATGACATAGAGACTAAAAGCACAATTCTAAGGATCAATGAATCCAGGAGCTGATTCTTTGAAATGATAAACAAAATCGACAAGCCTTTAAGTAGGCTCAGCAAGACAAAAAGAGAGAGAATCCAAATAAACACAATTACAAATGAAAGAGGAGAGATTACAACTGATACCATAGAAATAGAAAGGATTATAAGAAATTACTACAAAGAACTGTATGCTAAGAAATTTGAACACCTAGATGAAATGGACACATTTCTAGAAAAATATAATCTTCCAAAACTGTATGAAGAAGAAACAGAAAACCTGAACAGACCAATCAGAGCAGACGAAATTGAAGCAGTCATCAAAAAACTCCCAACACACAAAAGCCCTGGACCAGATGGTTTCCCAAGAGAATTCTACAAAGCATTTAAGGAAGAGCTAACCCCTATCCTTCACAGACTATTCGAAAAAATCCAAACTGATGGAAGACTCCCCAACAATTTTTATGAAGCCAGCATCATCCTAATCCCAAAACCAGATAAGACACAACGAAGAAAGAAAACTTCAGGCCAATATCGCTGATGAACACAGAAGCTAAAATTCTCAAAAAAATATTGGCAAACTGCATCCAGCAATACATTAAAAAGATCATCCACCATGACCAAATGGGATTCATCTCAGGGATGCTAGGATGGTGCAATATTGGCAAATCAATAAACATAATACATCACATAAACAACAGCAAACACAGAAAACACATGATCATATCAATAGATATGGAAAAGCATTTGATAAGATACAGCACTCATTTCTGATAAAAAACACTCAGCAAAGTGGGAGTAAAGGGAGCATTCCTCAACATCATAAAGGCCATATATGAGAGACCTACAGCCAACATCACACTCAATGGGCAAAAACTTAGAGCTTTCCCACTAAGATCAGGAACAAGACAAGGATGCCCTCTCTCACCACTCCTATCCAACATAGTACCTGAAGTCCTAGCCACAGCAATCAGACAAGAAAAAGCAATAAAAGGCATCGAAATTGGAAAGGAGGAAATGAAACTGTCACTGTTTGCAGATGACATGATAGTGTACATGGAAAATCCTATACACTCCACCAAAACACTACTCCACCTAATAAATGAATTTGGCAAAACAGCTAGATACAAAGTCAATACTCAGAAATCAAAGGCATTCCTGCATACCAACAAAGAAACTGCAGAAACAGAAATCGGAAAAAAAAATCCCATTTGATATAGCAACAAGAAAAATAAAGTACCTAGGAGTAAACGTAACCAAGGAGGTAAAAGACCTGTCCTCAGAAAACTACACAACACTGAAGAAAGAAATTAAGGAAGACACAAACAAATGGAAACATGTACCATGCTCATGGATTGGAAGAATTAACATCATCAAAATGGCCATACTACCCCAAGCAATTTATAGATTCAATGCAATCCCTATATCAGAAATTTATATGGAATCATAAATGAGCCCAAATAACTGCAGCAATTTTGAGAAAGGAGAACAAAGCAGGAGGGATCACAATACCTGATATCAAATGTCTTACAAGGCCACTGTAATCAAAACAGCCTTGTACTGGCATAAAAACAGGCACACAGACCAATGGAACAGAGCAGAGAGCCCAGAAATAAACTCAATCTTTATGGTCAATTAATATTTGACAAAGGAGGCAGGAGAATTAAATGGAGCAAAAACAGCCTCTTCAACAGATGGTGTTGGGAGATCTGGACAGCTACGTGCAAAAAAATGAAACTCGATCACCAACTTACGCCATACACAAAAATAAACTCAAGATGTATAAAATACTTAAATATAAGTCATAACACCATAAAAGTCCTTGAGGAACACATTGGCAGGAATATCTCAGACATTCCACGCAGCAACATCCTCATGGACATGTCCCCTAAAGCAAGGGACATAAAGGAAAGAATAAACAAGTGGGACCTCACCAAAATAAAAAGCTTCTGCATGGGTAAAGAAAACAGCACCAAATTACAAAGAGAACCAACAGTATGGGAAACATATTTACTAATGATACCTCAGACAAGGGCCTGATCTCCAATATATATAAAGAACTCACACGACTGCACTCCAGGAAGACAAACAACCCAATTAAAAAATGGGCAAAGGACTTGAACAGACACTTTTCCAAGGAAGATATACAGAGGGCCCAGAGACATATGAAAAGATGCTCAGCATCACTAGCCATCAGAGAGATGCAAATTAAAACCACAATGAGGTAGCATCTCACACCAGTCAGAGTGGCGAACATAAACAAATGCACAAACAAATGTTGGAGAAGATGCGGAGAAAAGGGAACCCTAGTGCACTCTTGGTGGGAATGCAGACTAGTGAGGCCACTGTGGAAAAGAGTATGGAAGTTCCTCAGAATACTAAAAATGGAAGTGCCCTTTGACCCAGCAATTCCGCTGCTGGGATTATACCCTAAGAACCCTGAAACACCAATCCAAAAGAACCTGTGCACCCCAATGGTCATAGCAGCACTATTTACAATAGCCAAGTACCGGAAGCAACCTAAGTGCCCATCAGCAAACGAGTGGATCCAAAAACTATGGTATATTTACACAATGGAATTCTACACAGCAGAGAGATAGAAGGAGCTTATCCCCTTTGCAACAGCATGGATGGAACTGGAGAGCATTATGCTAAGTGAAATAAGCCAGACGGTGAGGGACAAATACCATATGATCTCACCTTTAACTGGAATATAATAAATAGAAAAAAAAAGGAAACCAAATATAACCAGAGACATTGAAGTTAAGAACAATCTAACAATGGACAGGGGGGAGTGGGGAGGGGACAGTGAGGAGAGGGGATTACAGGAACTACTATAAAGGACACATGGACAAAATCAAGGGGGAGGGTGGAGGTGGGGGAGGGGGGATTTGGCTGGGATGCGTTGGAGGGATGGGGAGAAAAGGCACACAACTGTAATTGAATAACAATAAAAAATTTTTAAAAACAAAGATTCACTTCTAGCCTAGCTCAGTAATTTGGAGCTCAGTAGGTAAAGGTCTACCACAGCAAGTTTTCAAATGGCCTTCTTTGGGGACTCACAGGGCAGGGTATTCCACAAATTTGCAAACTATGACACACTTTGCCAAAATATTTAAACTGCATGAGGAATTGGTTCATCACTTCTGTCTATTTTAAACATTAAGGTTTAGAGAGATATAGTTGGAAAAAGTGTTATGTTGCTAAACACACACACACACACACCACCCAAGCCATTCACTGAACACACTATTATTTAAACTCATTTGTGCTCTTGCATGTAATACTTCTGCCTAGTTTAACCACAGCTCTTCTCAGTAGATTGTCACCCAACAATTTCAGACAAAAAAATTTGCTTTCTTTTCTAAATAGTATTTTTGTATTTACCGTTATTATAATGCTTCTGATGTTATATCATTACTATATTATTACTTGTACTGGCAATTCAACTTTTGAAATTTCACTTGAGTATGTCTTCTCCATTCTCTCTACCAATACTTTATTTCAGTTTGCCATCATCTCTCATGTGAATGATTGTTCCTTTTTTACCCTTTTCTATCTACTTTTCCATACTGCCACCAAGGTGACCCATCTAAGATGCTATTGCCCTAAGTGATAATATTGTCCCTATTTTATTCCTCAGGCTTCTTTGATCTTGCCCCTACGTTGAGTCACAAACTTTTCTGATAGCTTCTCAGGTATAATCCACAACCAGTCCCCATAGCTGAGGGTAAGGAGACACTGAAGAAAAAAGCAGACCACTCCAGACTGGTACATGGCAGGTTTAATAAGTAAGGGAACTTAGGAGGTTTGTCTTGGACAGACGCAAGATGAGCAGTTTTTTTCGTTCGCTGGCCAAATTTTAAAAGTGTATGTATTTGTATATTGGGTTGGCCAAAAAGTACGCTTGTTTTTTTTCTGTATGATGGCTCTAGTAGTGCTTAGTTGTCTTTAGCTTTATTCAAAACAATTTTGCTAGATTGTATTGTGACAGGTGTCATATCAGCATGCATTCAAAAAACTTACCAAATTAGTGAATTTTTGTGCAGCTATTTTAATATTGAAGAAACTACACAACATTTTTGGCATATTATTCTTTATTATTTCAAGAAAGGTAAAAATGCAGCTGAAATGCATGAAAAGACTTGTGCAGTGTATGGAGAGGGCGTGTGACTGATCAAATGTGTCAAAAGTACTTTGTGAAGTTTCTTGGTACTATTGACACTTTGGCCAAATAATTCTTTGCTGTGAGGCTGTCTTATGCACTGACAGATGTTTAGCAGCACCCCTGGCCTCTACCCACTAGAAGCCAATAGCAGGAGATAGCTAACATACTCAAAATATCCAAATCAATAAAGTTATTTGTGAAAGTGAAAAATGTGTCTTTATTTTATGGAAAAAACTAAATAGGCTTTGTGGATTAAAAAGTCTATATATATTATATTAATATATAATGTTATAATATATATTAATATATAATATTATAATATATAATATTATAATATATAATATGTGTTAATATATTATATATAATAAATAGCATTATATATAATGATATATATAATATTATATATATAATATTTGAGAGAGAGAGAGAGAAGGAAAACATGACACAGACCTTAACTGGGGTCAATCATGTACCCAGGACAACAGTCTCATCACAAAATTTCTATCTCTAGCACAAGAACTGCAAGCTGAGCACACATTCCAAGTATAGGAGGGGGTGGGGAGCCTGCAATTGCTCGGGTCCAGTGGAGGGCCAAACCAGTGGTCGTGTTTTCTTGATGACCTTTCCCACACCCTCACCCTGCCTTTGAATCCTGTATTCCAGTTGTGAGCAATTATTGATTATTCACCTAATAAGCCATGTTATCTCAAGATTTTGTGCCTTGTAAATGCTGCTTCCTCTACCTGAGACAGCTGTTCTTTAGTATTTAGTGAAGTTAGGTTAATTCCTGCAGCACTTTTAGACCTTCACTTAGATGTCACTTCCTCCTGATAGATTTCCTGGCATGAAAGTTCTTTGATTTTTCCAGCTTACCATCTATAGTTCTCCATTTTTATTTACCATATTTCTTAGTAATTGCGTGTTTGTTTCTTCTCTACCATAAGACTCTTTAGGTCTTAAGGGAAGGGATTATGTCTTAATTATCTCTGTATCTCAATTTCAAGTACAATCCCTTATACAAAGTTATTGTTCAGTAAATATGTTTTTGAATGAATGAGGGATGAATATTTGGGAGGAGGACATATGTCTGGCTTAGGGAAGGCTTAGGGTATGTACTTTACTCTGAGCTCTTAGGTCATTCCCAAATAAGAGGCCATGGCACTTCAGAGCATGACATAGGGAGCCAGGGTGTTTCCAGACTATGCTGAGAGTTAGCTTGGTATAATCTACACAAACTTATAGTTATTTGTACTAAAACTAGATTAAATAGAGCTTCAGAGTCTAATAGCTACTGCAATGTACAGTGCAGCAAAATCAGTAGCAGTAAAACAAAGACATTAGGAAAATGAGATTGCTGAAAGGCTAAGGGAAAAGGGAATCTGGGAACTATAGAGACTAAACAGTAGCCACAGCTGTTGACTCTAGGAGACAACAGAACAAGAGGAGGATAAAAAGAGCAATAAAAGGCCATTGAAAGCACACCTGTTACTGTAGGAGACAGGCCTTGGACAGTATCTGGTTACATGCCTAGAACAATTTGCCTTATTTATTTTAAGCTCTGAGCAATCAAGGGATAAAACTGTACTAAGATGGGTCATTGTTCTAATATTTCCTATTGGCAATATCCTTTCTGTATTACAGGGCAAATAAATATATTTATAAATGTATATTTAAATATTTTAATAAATATATATACATTTAAAACAAAAGCAAAGGCAATTTATCTTTAAATATATATACATAAAATATAAATAATAAGAAAAAGAAAATTATTGAGCTACTAATCATCTGACTCAAATGTAATCTCACTGTTAACTTTTTCTAATATCCTATCTTGCCACTAATTATAATTTTGAGAAATCTTATCATCCACATGTTATTATTAAAATATTTTATTTTTAACTTCCCAGATGGCTTATATCCACAGAAATCTAGTTTGATAACCTAAGTACCATATTTTAAAGATTTATGAAAATAAGTAGACCACTTAATAAAGCAGATAATGTGGACAGGCAGCCACAAATATTGATAAAAATGGAAACATTTAGTAAAATATCTGGATTTATTTCTACATGATGATAATAAAATTTCTATTTTTCATGCGAACTTTTCATCATAACCATGTGGACACTGCAAAAACACTTTTTAGTTATTCATTTCTCAGTATAGATGAGATTGTTGCTGTACCAACAAGAATAACAAGCAAAGTTTGATTTATATTAATTCATACTAAGGTAGGCAGTCTTGGCAGGAAGAAGTTTCTTTAAAACTTCTACATTTTTCTCTTTGGTGTGTTTGCTATTAGGTAAACCAAATAATTTTGTAACTGCCACCATCCATAGTTTCCATAGTGTCAGTTCTAGTGGAATTCATTCTTTTATTCATTAATTTGAAAATTAAACTAGGAGTGGAGGGAAATGGTCCTGAAGGATATTCCAAGTAGAATGGCCTGTGCAGAGGATTTGAGGTGGTAAGGAACCTTCATGTTGGAGGATATAATAGAAGGTCAGAATAGTACAAGGACAGTGAGTAAGGACAAGCATTTGGAGTTTACCCTAAGAGCCACAGGAAATCACTGAAAGGTTTTCATGTTCACAAGTGACACAGTCTGATTTATGTGTTTAAAAGGTCACTAGGTGTACAGTGTGCAAAATGGACTGGAGAGTGAGGCAAGGCTAGACCTAGAGGCAGTGAAACCTGTTGGTTTGCCCTAGAGTCCTGGCAATGGAGATGGAGAGAAGTGGACAGACTTGAGGAAGATACCAGAAGTAAAATCAATAGGATTTAGTGATTAATTGATGACAGAAGAGAGTGTAATGTTGACGTTGACTCCTGTTTTTCTGACTTGAGTAATTGGGTGGATTGTGGTGTCCCTAACTGAAATGCAAAGCACTGAAGC
This sequence comes from Desmodus rotundus, assembly GCF_022682495.2. Classification (NCBI taxonomy): domain Eukaryota; kingdom Metazoa; phylum Chordata; class Mammalia; order Chiroptera; family Phyllostomidae; genus Desmodus; species Desmodus rotundus. The sequence goes on from NC_071400.1 coordinate 52,825,821, forward strand.
ACAACAGGAATTTGGGAAAGGTGGTGTAAATATTGAATATACTTTTGTATTGTTGAATTTTTGGTGCCTACTAGATACTACTGTAGACAGATTTAACTTCAGTATAAAAATCTAGAATGGTGTCACTGGCACATAACTGAAACACTGGGAATGAATAAAGTCATCCAAGATGAAAAGACCATACACTGAAGAACTCCAACAAGTTTGGTCAAAAATGGAGGAACCAACAATGATACCACAGGATTGATTAGATAAAAGGAAGAAAAGTGGAAGAGAATGGTGTCACAAAAATCAAGGGGACACTGTTTCAAGAAAAAGGGTGTGACATGCTAAGATGAAGACTGAAAGAATGCCACATGGAAGAGTCTTTCTATTCAGGGTCCCATCATGCCCTCACTCTTCTATTTAAATTGTATATATGGTATAAATACACTGGTAAGGAGGGTCCACTCAATCTACAGGACTAGGGCATATGGCAACAAATTATTCTCCTCTTGAAACAAATATAGCTGATGGATAAATGTCCTCGGTATTTTTCCATGGGCAGTATAATAAACTGTCTTCCTTTCTTAGGAGAATTAGTCTTCCTATTTATGATTTATTAGCACACATATGTGCCAAACACACTTGAACTTAACAAAAAGCACTAGATTTTTTTTCTAAAGGAGAAAAAAAGTACAATGTCAAGGGGAAACAGATAGTATGTCTATAAACATACTATCAAGCAGTCACAGGAGAAAGATCAAAGAGCAGAAAACACTGAAAAATGGTTATGAGATAAAGCTTCCTAAACTTTGTGTATTTCTGGGACTATGAAGCCCTTTGAATGAAGAGTACAAGCTGTACACAAAATTTGAGTTCAATTAGGATCAAATACCAAAGATGATCTTGCTTACTTCAAATGATTTCACTGAATATTGGTTGAAACAGCTTAAACTAAAAAAGAACTAGAAATGTGACTAAGATTCTGACAGATGTGAATGACAGGAAGAACTATGACAATACAGAAGGAAAAAAATTAAAAGAGGCTGAATAGATACAAACTGCTGATCACTTTGACTGAATTTCACCCCAATTATTAATTCAAATAGTAGAGGTATCATTTCAGGAAAACAAATCTCTTTTAATAAAGAAAAATTATACACTGTTTATTTTCTAAGTCCATGCTATTAATAAAAGCTTTTGGAGAGAGAAAGATGGTGGGGGAGGAAAGAAGAGAGAGAGAGAGAGAGAGAGAGAGAGAGAGAGAGAGAGAGAGAGAGAGATTGATACTGAGAAGTTGACTCTGTCTGCCTAATAGTCATTAGATAGAAGAATCAAAAAGGAAACATTGGCAAGACATCAGGCCTCCTGGAATCCATTAAATACAAAGAAGGAAAAAAATATCTAAATGTTGGTTGCAGATCAGCATGCCATATCCAAAGATTTGAAAAGAACTGTTTAAGGGTGAGCAGATCCAGCAATAAAATTTCACAATCAGCACTCATAAAACTAACAAGAACAGAAGTTTGCTAGGTTAGAGAGCAACAGCTGTTACTACATATGTTGAATCCCATTCATTGGTCTTAATCAGAAACAAAGACCTTGGTGGACCATTTATTCCTCATTTCTGATTTTGCCTCAGCATAAGCGTCTTTCTGCAATGCCTCTACTGGTTAGTCACTAGTCACAATTACACAGTTTTGGAAGGTGTGCTCAAAATAAAGAATAGTCTTCCAATCAACTTAACCACAGACTTAGAATAGAAATAAGGGCTAATCTAGGCTGAAAGATAGTCATACTGATAGTCATGTCCCACTCACAGACTTCCTTTGATGGATAAATTCAATAGACAAGAGTTGTGTGTAGAATGATTTGACTTCAAAGTGTAGCCTGCTTTTATGAGAAGTATCAGAGAGGAATTAGAGATCAGATAGGCAAGATGCCAAGGGCAGGGAAGTCAGCTAACACAGAACAGAACAAGTTGGTACAGGAGGCGTAAACAGACAAAAACATTAACTTCTGACCTTTTAGAAAATGAAGACTAGTCATTATTAATAAGACAATAAGCTTTTGAAAAATAAAAAATAATTGTTTATTCTGTAAAAATTTTACAAAATAATTATAAACAAAAAGAAGAAAATAAAAAAATACACAATACTGCCACCAGGGATAGTGACAATTACCTCCTTGGTGTATATCCCATGAGGAGATCCTGTTTTATGCACATACAGTTAAATATATATGCAATTGCTGCACTTTAATCAGTTTTTAATTTTCATATAATGATTTTTATGAACAACTTTTCATTACAATAAATATTTACCCAAAATACTATTTTAATTTCTACATAATAATACATTATAAGGGTGTATCACAATTTATTTTACTAATCTATTATTGAACATGTATACTGTTTTTAGTTTTTAGCTGCAATGAAGAATACTACAGTGAATATTAGTGAACACATTATTTCTTTAAGAATACCAGATTATTAAAAATTACAATGGAGTCATTCATTTAGAAGACTTTCTTCTTAGTTACCAAAATGTTAAATTAATAATACATTCATATATTTTGTATAATTAATAATGCAACTGAAATATACAAAAAAAATACCTTTCTGAGGCAAATACCGTATGATCTCACCTGTAAGTGGAACTTAAAAAAAACAAGCAAGCAAGCAAAATATAACCAGAGACATTGAAATTAAGAACAAAGTGACAGTAACCAGAGGGGAAGTGGGAGGGAATAATGGGAGAAAAGGGGGAAAAGGGAGAAGGGTTTTCAGGAACATATATAAAGGACACATGGACAAAACCAAAGGGGGGTAGGATCAAGGGTGGGGACTGGGGATGGCTGGGATGGAGGGAAGTGGTGGGGGGGAAATGGAGACAACTTTACTTGAACAACAATAAAAAAATGTGAAAAAAAAGAATACCTTTCTGTTGAATACCAAACTATAAAGCCAGAAACCTGAACTTTCCAATATATAGCCACTAGTCACATGTGGCTTGCAATGTGGCCAGTCCAAACTAAGATGTAATATATGTATAAAATACATTGAATAAAAAAATATAATTTAAAATATCTCATTAACAATCTTATATTGATTTTATGCTGAAATAATACTATTCTGGGTATACTGAGTTAAATAAAATGTATTATTAAAGTAAAAAAGAATCCCTTTTTAATATCAAACATGTAAAATGAAACAGCTGCATATCCACATGCAAAAGATTGATGTAACCCTACTTCACACTAGATACTAAAATTCACTCTAAATGGATCAAAGACCTAAATATAAGAGCTAGAACTATTAGAAGCATTTAGAAAAAAACATAGGGATAAAACTTCCTGATCTTGGATTTGGTAATGGTTTCTTAGCTATGACACCAGGAGATCAATGAAAAAAATAAAACCAAAAAGAAATAAAATGGACTTCATCAAAATTAAAAACTTTTCTGTATGAAAGAACAGGATCAAAAGAGTGAAAGTGCAATCCACAGAGGGAAGAAAGTATTTGCAAATCACATATCTGATTAGAATCTATTATCCTGAATATACAAAGACCTCCTATAATACAACAAAAAAAGAAAAACAACATGACTAAAATATGGGCATAGGACTTAAGCCATATGTCTAAAAAAGATATATAAAAGTCCAATAAGTCATGAAAATATGCTTGACATCAGTAACCTTTAGGGAAATGAAAATCAAAACACAACGATATACTACTTCATATCCATTAGGATGGCTACTATAAAACAAAAACAGAAAATAATAAGTGTTGGTGAGGATGTAGAAAAATTGGGACTGTGGTTCATTCTTGGTGGGAACATTAAATGGTGCAGCCACTATGGAAAACAGTTTGGCAGTTTCCCAATGAGGTAAACATAAAATTACCATATAACCCAGAAATCCTGGACCTAGATAAATACCCAGAAGAATTGAGAGCAGGTGTTCAAACAAAAACATGTACGCCTATGTTCATAGAGGCCCTGTTCTCAAAAACCAAAACGTAGATGCAACCCAAACATCAGTGGATGAATGGGCAAACAAAAGTTGTATATCCATACAATGGACTATCATTCAGCCATGAAAAGGAGTGAAGTGCTAATGCACACAGCAATATGTATGAACCTTGAAAATGTTATGCTAAGTGAAAGAAGCCAATCACAAAAGGACGTATATTACATAATTAAATTTAAATAAAATATCAAGAATAAGAAAATCCAAAGAGATAGAACACAGACTGGTGATAGCTAGGGTAGAAGCCATCACCTTGAAGAAGAGGGTATTGTGGAATGACCGCTTAATGAGTAAGGTGTTTCCTTTTTGGGTGATGAAAAATTTCTGGAACTAGATGGTTTTCATGGTTGTACTACTTTGTGAGTATACTTAATGCCACTGAATTGTACATTTTAAAATGGTTTAAATAGTAAATTTTATGGTTTTTATTACAATAAATTTTTAAAAACATAGTTGTAAATATACACAGCAGTATTACTTTTAATATCTGTCATTTAAGACATTTTATCATAACAGAGCTACTATGACTTTAGTAATACTTTATAAGTTAACATCCTATTAAACACCTTATATAGATGTGTTTGAAAAAATAATAAATGTATATGCAAGATAAAGGTATATGATATAACACCAGGCTTGTTCCATATAAGTGTTAGGAACTGCCCTGCCTGGTTTCAGAAGCTGTAATCCCCCATGGCTAAGGTTGAGTGAGAGACTTTGGGACCCCAAGCCACTACGGAGATAAAGCTTATCTCCCTGGCAGGGGGCACCACCTCTGCCCCCTTTACTTCACCCTGCTTGGCCCTGAGCAGATGGCCAGTTAGCCAATGACAGGTAAGATTCCTCAAAGGAGGGATGACCTAAGACAGGCATGGTCAGGATAGGGCCCTCAGGGAAGGACTTGGGGGGCTATAGAAAAAGGGGGTGATGGACCCCCAGCCCTCGGCTTTGACATGGCCTGAGTCCTCATTCTGTCTCGAAGAAGTCTCCTAATCTCTTGGCTGCCTTACTTCCCCTGCCTGACTTAAGCCTGAAACAATGCCTTAAGCCTGAAACAATGCCAGAGGTGGGTGCAGCCCTGTTCTGGAAAGGATGGGTTCCCCAGGGTGATCAGGCCTAAGAAAGAACGCATAAAATCCTATGAAACCTACTTTGCTAATACCCTCAATTTATATGATAAGGGTCCAAGCAGGAAATGAGTTTGTTTCCCCAAAGTTTCATGGCCCTTTGGCTATCTGACCCTGACTCAGAATAAGCCCTCATAGTTCTTTGAATGTTATCTATTGTTTCATCATTTCTGCCTGTCAATGATTGATGAGCATTACATATAAGCCCTGTACTCCTATGGAAATTAAACCAAATAAAAGCCCATGGAGGAACAGGTTCCTGGCCATTCTCCTTTGAGAGATTGGCCACCTTTCCTCCCCAAGCAGATCCTGTCTTGGTAGACTTATTTTCATCCGTGGTGGATGGGGAGCTCTGCGGGCAAAGCTCCCCTACATATAAGGATCTGAGGACTCCTTGTAATAATTTTGCTGGCTCCTGGAAATTTAAGTCCCACAGTTTATGGCTTATTGAGCAAAGGAATGAGTTCACAGAAATTAGAAAGGCAGTGTATTAGTTTGTGTGGCAGTTGTAACAAATTACCACAAATTGGATGCCTTCAAACAATAGGAATTTATCACCTTACAGTTCTGGACAGCAGAAGTCCAAACTCAAGGTGTTAGTAGGGTTGCTCTCTCTATAGGTTCTAAGGGAGGATTCATTTCTTGCCTCTTCCAGCTTGTGGTGATTCCAGAAGTTTTGTGCCTTGTGACCACTAATGTAGCTTCTGTCTCTATGGATTTACCTATTCTGGACATTTCATACAAATGCAATCATACAATCTGTGGTATTATGTGAGTGGCTTCTTTTATTTAGCTATTTTCAAGGTCAGTCCACGTTATAGCATGTATTAGTAATTCATTTCTTTTCATGGACAAATCTCTGCCTCAGTGGTCGCACTGCCTTGTCTTCTGTCTCAAAACTCCCATGTCTCTATCTTATCAAGATAAGGGTGATTGATTGCCTGTAGGGCCCACCAAAATAATCCAGAATAAACTTCTCTCAAAATCCTTAACTTAATCATATTTTCTGCCATATAATATTAATATCCACTGGCCATATAAGGTAATACTCATAGGTTCTTGGGATTAGAACAAGGACATATCTTTTGGGGAGACATTATGGTCTTCCTTTTGGCCCTTCGAAATTCACATCAAACTCAGAGATTAAGGACTGAACACTGGAGGAATATCTATAGTCAGGAGTGGGAAAGAAAGAAGAGCCACCAAACAGGGGAGAGGAGGAGAAGTGGGAAAGGAAGGAGGTGTTTCAAGGCAAAATACTTCCATTTAACTGCCTGTCAAAAATGATCAGACTTTGGATGATGTCTCACTATCATCCAAAACTGTTTTGTGTGAACACAGTTAACATTAGACATCCATGCTTTCAATCAAATAGAATGTCATTTAGTATACTGTTATTGTATTAATGATAAATAATCCTCTGATCACTTAAAGTTGTTCACTACATTTAACAAATTTTCCAATTAAGATCCACATTACCTCATAATTTACTGAAAATGCATGCTGGTTAATATATAGTTATGTATGATTTTTTTTTACTTTCCATCAAAACATATATTGACTTGAGGTGGTGAGCACACAACACAATATACAGATGATATATTATAGAATTGCACAACTGAAAACTATATAAGTTTATTAACCAATGTGACCCCAGTAAATTATATTTATTTATTTATTTATTTATATACACATGAGGCCCGTCTGGAAAAAGTGCAGTCATTGTTAATATAATTAGAACAGTTTGCACAACATTGCTGTAACCTGGCAGCCAAGGAGAGTGGACTGGAATGGACATGTGCAAACAATGATGACTTCACTGTACTAATCAGTGGGGTCGATAGATGCCATTGAGTGAGCATGGGTCTGTGTGGCCGTCACCTTCAGAATGACTAAGTGTATACAGCAACGAATGTGCACCAAATTTTGCATTAAATTTGAACAGCCTTCTGCACAAACTATTCCGATGATTCAGAAGGCTGTAGCTATGGGCACCTGGTGACTAGCAGCTTTATCAGACAATGCACCTGCTCATGAATCACGTCTCATGCAGAGTTTTTTGGTGAAGCATCAACTCACTCAGGTAACTCAGTCCGCCTATAGCCCAGATTTGGTGACCTGTGACTTCTGGCTTTTCCCAAAATGAAAATCACCTTTGAAAAGGAAGAGATTGACTTTAGGAGAAGATGGCCGCGAGTTAGGTGGCAGCGGAGTCCACTTCCTCTCAACACCAGTGAAATACCTAGCTGATCTGAGGAACAGAGCGAACAGACAACGGTATTCCAGCATACATGAAGATCGGAGACCAAAGATTCAGGACATTGAAGGACCTGACGGTAAGAAGAGTGCTTAAGGACAATAAGGTCCCCACACCTGCGCGGGGACCAGGGCAGCTGAAGCCCCGGCCTGGGCGCAGGGTCTGCTGCAGGATTCTTGGGAGAGAGCCAGGCTGAGCTGTGTGAGCAGCAAGGTACATGTTTGGACCAGGGGGGCTTGAATAGGAAAAATTTCCAAAAAGAAAAAGAAAATAAGAGGCACCCAGTGGATAATTAGAGAACTCTCCACAGAAGCCGCGGACTCTGGCACGCCTCCCCCATCATCCCCTGGACAGTGAACGCGGGAAAAGCACCCCAGCGCTAACCTGAAGCCCGGTTGCCCGCACCCAGATTAGCAGAGTGGAAGCCCACACCTGAAACCCCAGCTGCCACCCACACCTGAAACCTCGGGTGGATGTGCACCTGGAGCAGGGGCTAGCTGCCCCATCCACAGGCCCAAATCAGAGGACGCGAGGGCCGCGCGACTCAGGCCCAAAGCGCCTGGATCGGCCGGCCTCGCGATTCAGGCCAGAGCTAGGGACCAGAGAGCCGCGAGCAACCCAGGCCCAAAGCAGCAGATCTGCTGATCAACCCCCTGGTTGCCTGCAAGGGACCACAACTAGAACTCCTACCTAACCGCTGCGCACAGAGCCCTGCAGGGCCTCCTGGCTCCCTAGGACGAAGGCAGAAGACCCAGCAGAGGGGAGCTACGGGGCTAGGGGAGCCTGAATTCCCCGGAAAGACTCGACCCAGTATGGGGCTGAACTACCGCATAGCAGCACCAAGAGCCCCTAGCATCTAAGACAGCAAAGAGCAAGAAGGTGGAGTGTGAGTTGCCCCTAATTGGTGCAACTCAAGGACAGCACAACTGGTGAACTAAAGGCCTAGTGGGGAGCAGAAGGACACTGAGGAACTGGACTGGAGGCTGACCAACAGCGAAGAATGTGGCTCAGGAAGGGAGAAAAGTGAAACCAATCCTTCCAACTACCACCTCCCATTCAACAGATAGGAAGACCAGCAGAACTAACCTGAATGGTTTAAAGCCAGCAGAAGACTTTTTTTTTTTTCTTTCCTCCTTTCCCCCTGAATTCTTTCTTCCTTTCTGTACTTCTTCCTTTTTTTATTCCTTCTTCCATCCATACTTTACCTTTTTTATTCCTTCTTCCTGCCTTCTTTTATTTATTCTTTTGCTTTAATCTTTGTTAAAATTCCTACTTATCTTGCCTCGGATCTTTCTTTATTCCTTCTTCCTTCCTTCCTTTCCTTTTCTATTCCCTTTTGCCCTCCTTCCCTTCTGTTTTTTTTTTCTCTGCCCCCCTTTTTCTCTTTTTCCCACAGGAGAGACAACAAAACCTGGAGTGCTCAAAAGACCAGAGTTACACCGTGTTGCATCCATAAACATCAGCTCCAGACCAGTGAGCACAAGAGATTAAGGAGACACCACCACTGAATCCCACTGACATTCTAACATAGCAGTTCATACCATAAACCCACAGAGTCAAGATTAGATCAACTTAAGAAGCAGAGGTTAACAAGAAGAGACTCACAAACAACGGGAAGACAAAGAAACAATCCCGAAATGAAAGGAAAGGAGGAAGCCTCAGAAAGAATGCTAACTGAAAAAGAGGCAAGTCAACTATCAGATATTAACTTCAAAGCAATGGTTATCAGGAAGCTCACTGAGCTCACTGAGCTCACAGAGAACTACCAGAAACTACAGGGAAACTACAATGAACTCACTGCAAACTATATCAACATGAAAAAGGAAATAGAAATTATCAACAAGGGCCAAGAGGAAATGAAGAATACAATATCTGAATTGAAGATCACAGTAGAAGGAATGAAAAGCAGACTTGATGAAGCAGAGGATCGGATCAGCGAGCTGGAGGACAAAGTAGAAAAAACACGCAGAAAGACCAAAAAAAGGAAAAGAGGCTCAGAAAGAATGAAGAGGCAATAAGGGAAATGCAGGACAACATGAAACGTTATAATGTCCATATAATACGGATACCAAAAGGAGAAGAAGAACAAAGGGGTAGAAAACCTGTTTGAAAAAGTAATGATGGAAAATTTCCCTAAACTGAAGAGAAAAACAGTCGTCCAAATCCAGGAATCACAGACAATCCCAAGCAAGAGGAACTCAAACAGGTACACTACAAGACACATCATAATTACAATGGCAAAATTCCAAGACAAAGAAAGGATCTTAAAGGCAGCAAGGGAGAAAAAGGAAGTAACATACAAGGGAGCCCCAATAAGGTTAGCAACTGACTTCTCAATGGAAATGCTCCAAGCAAGAAGAGAATCACAAAAAATATTCCAAGAAATGAGAACCAGGGGACTGGAACCAAGACTACTTTACCCAGTAAGGCTCTCAATCAAGATAGAAGGCCAAATAAAGAGTTTCCCAGACAAAAGAAGCCTAAAAGAATACACTTCCACCAAACAAGTTCTGCAAGAGATGCTAAAAGGACTGCTTTAAGGAAAGGAAGGAAAAGAGAGAAAGAGAGAGGAACAAAGGTAGGAAAAAATAGCAATGAATAACTACCTATTGATAATAACCTTAAATGTAAATGGATTAAATGCTTAAATCAAAAGACATAGAATAGCTGAATGGATAAGAAATCATGACTCACACAAATGCAGCCTACAAGAGACCGGTCTCAGGACAAAAGACTTACACATACTGAAAGTGAACGGCTAGAAACAAATTTTCCAAGCAAAGGGACAGGAAAGAAAAGCAGGGGTAGCAATACTCATATCAGACAAAAATAGACTTCCAAAGAAGGGCCATAAAGAGAGACCCAGAAGGTCACTTCATAATACTCAAAGGAAGAATCCACCCAGAAGACATAAACATTGTAAATACATATGCACCCAACATAGGAGCACCCAAAAACATAAGGAAAATCTTGCAGGACTTCAAAAAAGATATTGACAGCAACACAATTATAGTAGGGGACTTTAACACCCCACTGTCAAAAATGGACAGGTCTTCCAAACAGAATATCAAGAAGGATATTGTGTCACGTAACACTACCCTAGATGAAATGGACTTAACTGACATATGTAGAGCTTTTCATCCCAAAGAAGCAAAATACACATTCTTTTCAAGTGTACATGGAACTTTTTCAAAGATATACCACATGATAGGACATAAAGCAAGCCTCAACAAATTCAAGAAAATTGAAATCATACCAACCATTCTCTCTGACCACAAGGGACTGAAACTAGAAACCAACCCCAAAGGAAAAAACCCAAAACACTCAAAACCATGGAGACTGAATTGCATGCTATTAAACTATGAATGGGTCAAGAACAAGATTAGGGAAAAAATCAAAAACTTTCTGGAAACAAATGAAAATGAACTCAGAACCACCCAAAACCTATGAGACACAGCAAAGGCAGTCCTGAGAAGGAAGTTCATAGCAATACAGGCCTACCTTAAAAAGATAGAAGCATTTCAAACAAACAACCTAACCCTATGCCTACAAGAACTCCAGGAACAACAACAAAGACAGCCCAGAGCAAGCAGAAGGAAGGAAATAACCAAGATAAGAGCAGAGTTATATGACATAGAGACTAAAAGCAGAATTCTAAGGATCAATGAATCCAGGAGCTGGTTCGTTGAAAAGACAAACAAAATCAACAAGCCTTTAAGTAGGCTCATCAAGAAACAAAAGAGAGAGGATCCAAATAAACACAATTAGAAATGAAGGAAGAGAGATTACAACTGATAGCACAGAAATACAAAGGATTGTAAGAAATTACTACGAAGAACTGTATGCCAAGAAATTTGAAATCCTAGCTGAACTGGACACATTTCTAGAAAAATATAATCTATGAAAACTGAACGAAGAAGAAGCGGAAAACCTGAACAGACCAAAAACAGCAGATGAAATAGAAGCAATCATCAAAAAACTACCAAGACACAAAAGCCATGGACCACATGGTTTCACAGGAGAATTCTACAAAGCATTTAAGGAAGAGCTAACCCCTATCCTTCACAGACTATTCGAAAAAATCCAAAATGATGGAAGACTCCCCAACTCTTTTTATGAAGCCAGCATCATCCTAATCCCAAAACCAGATAAAGACACAACGAAGAAAGAAAACTTCAGGCCAATATCACTGATGAACATAGATGCTAAAATTCTCAACAAAATATTGGCAAACCACATCCAGATATACATTAAATAGATCACCCACCATGACCAGGTGGTATTCATCCCAGGGATGCAAGGATGGTACAATATTCGCAAATCAATAAACATAATACATCACATGAATAACTGCAAAGACAAAAATCACATGATCATATCAATAGATGTGGAAAAAGCATTTGATAAGATACAGCACCCATTCCTGATAAAAACACTGAGCAAAGTGGGAATAAAGGGAGCATTCCTCAACATAATAAAGGCCATATATGAGAGACCTAGAGCCAACCTCACACTCAATGGACAAAAATTTAGAGCATTTCCACTAAGATCAGGAACAGGACAAGGATGCCCTCTCTCACCACTCCTATTCAACCTAGTATTGGAAGTCCTAGCTGCAGCAATCAGACAAGAAAAAGCAATAACAGGCATCAAAATTGGAAAGGAGGAAATGAAACTGTCACTGTTTGCAGATGACATGATGCTGTACATGGAAAATCCTATACACTCCACCAAAACACTACTCCACATAATAAAGTAATTTGGCAAAACAGCCGGATATAAAGTCAATACTCAGAAATCAAAGGCATTCCTGTATACTAACAACGAAACTGCAGAAACAGAAATCGGAAAAAAAAAATCCCATTTGATATAGCAACAAGAAAAATAAAGTACCTAGGAATAAACCTGACCAAGGAAGTAAAAGACCTGTCCTCAGAAAACTACACAACACTGAAGAAAGAAATTAAGGAAGACACAAAAAAATGGAAGCATGTACCATGCTCATGGATTGGAAGAATTAACATCATCAAAATAGCCATACTACCCCAAGCAATTTATAGATTCAATGCAGTCCCTATTAGACTACCCATGACATATTTCACAGATATAGAATGAATATTTCAGAAATTTATATGGAACCATAAACGAACCCTAATACCTGCAGCAATTGTGAGAAAGGAGAACAAAGCAGGAGGGATCACAATACCTGATATCAAACTGTATTACAAGGCCACTATAATGAAAACAGCCTGGTACTGACAAAAAAACAGACACATAGACCAACGCAACAGAACAGTGAGCCCAGAAATAAACTCAAGTCTATACGGTCAATTAATATTCACAAAGGCGGCAGGAGAATAAAATGGAGCAAAAACAGCCTCTTCAACAGATGGTGTTGGGAGATCTGGACAGCTACGTGCAAAAAAATGAAACTCGATCACAACTTACGCCATACATGAAAATAAATTCAAGATGGATAAAAGACTTAAATATAAGTTGTAACACCATAAATGTCCTTGAGGAAAACATTGGCAGGAACATCTCAGACATTCCACGCAGCAACATCCTCACAGACATGTCCCCTAAAGCAAGGGACATAACGGAAATAATAAACAAATGGGACCTAACCAAAATAAAAAGCTTCTGCATGGGTAAAGAAAACAGCACCAAATTACAAAGAGAACCAACAGTATGGGAAAACATATTTGCTAATGATACCTCAGACAAGCGCCTGATCTCTAATATATATAAAGAACTCACACGACTGCACTCCAGGAAGACAAACAACCCAATTAAAAAATGGGCAAAGGACTTGAATAGACACTTCTCCAAGCAAGACATCCAGAGGGCCCATAGACATGTAAAAAGATGGTCAGCATCATAAGCCATCAGAGAGTTGCAAATTAAAACCACAATGAGTTACCATCTCACACCAGTCAGAGTGGCCAGCATAAACAAATCCACGAACAAATGTTGGAGAGGATGCGGAGAAAAGGGAACCCTAGTGCACTGTTGGTGGGAATGCAGACTGGTGAGGCCACTGTGGAAAAGAGTATGGAAGTTCCTCAGAATACTAAAAATGGAACTGCCCTTTGACCCAGCAATTCTGCTGCTGGGATTATACCCTAAGAACCCTGAAACACCAATCCAAAAGAACTTGTGCACCCCAATGTTCATAGCAGCACAATTTACAATAGCCAACTGCTGGAAGCAACCTAAGTGCCCATCAGCAAATGAGTGGATCCAAAAACAATGGTATATTTACACAAAGGAATTCTACGCAGCAGAGAGTAAGAAGGAGCTTATACCCTTTGCAACAGCATGGATGGAACTAGAGAGCATTATGCTAACTGAAATAAGCCAGGCGGTGAGGGACAAATACCATATGATCTCACCTTTAACTGGACCATAATCAAAAGAAGAAAAAAGGAAACAAATATAACCGGAGACATTGAAGTTAAGAACAATCTAACAATAGCTGGGGGGGGAGGGGACAGCGGTAAGAGGGGATTACAGGGAACTACTATGCACAAAGGACACATGCACAAAATCAAGGGGGAGGGTGGAGGTGGGGGAGGGAGGTGGGTTCAGCTGGGGTGGGGTGGAGGAATGGGGAGGAAAGGCATACGACTCTAATTTCATAACAATAAAAAAATTTTTTTAAAAGATAAAAAACCAAAAGAAAATGTTCCATGTACACTTGAAAAGAATGTGTATTTTGCTTCTTTGGGATGAAAAGCTCTATATATGTCAGTTAAGTCCATTTCATCTAGGGTATTGTTAAATGACACAATATCCTTGTTGATATTTTCTTTGGAATATCTGTCCATTTTAGACAGTGGGATGTTAAAGTCCCCTACTATAATTGTGTTGAGGTCCATATCTTTCTTGAAATAATCCAAGATTTTCTTTATGTATTTGGGTGCTCCTATGTTGGGTGCATATATATTTACAATGTTTATGTCTTCTTGGTGGATTCTTCCTTTGAGTATTATGAAGTGACCTTCTGGGTTGCTCTTTATGGCCCTTCTTTGGAAGTCTATTTTGTCAGATATGAGTATTGCTACCCCTGCTTATTTTTCCTGTCCTTTTGCTTGGAAGATTTGTTTCCAGCCCTTCACTTTCAGTCTGTGTTGGTCTTTTGTCCTCAGATGGTTGTCTTGCAGGCAGCATATGTGTGGGTTTTCTTATCCATTCAGCCATTCTATGTCTTTTGATTGGAGCATTTATTCCATTTACATTAAGGTTATTATCGATAGGTAGTTATTCATTGCCATTTTTTCTTGCCTGTGTTCCTCTCTCTTTCTCTTTTCCTTCCTTTCCTTAAAGCAGTCCCTTTAGAATATCTTGCAGAGTTGGTTTGGTGGTGTATTCTTTTATACTTCTTTTGCCTGGGAAGGTCTTTATTTGGCCTTCTGTCTTGATTGAGAGCCTTGCTGGGTAAAGTAGCCTTGGTTGCTGGCCTGTGGTTCTCATTATTTGGAATATTTTTTGCCATTCTCTTCTTGCTTGCAGCGTTTCCATTGAGAAGTCAATTGCTAACCTTATTGGGGCTCCCTTGTATGTTCCTTCCTGTTTCTGCCTTGCTGCCTTTTAGATCCTCTCTTTGTCTTGTAATTTTGTCATTTTAATTATGATGTGTCTTGCAGTGGGCCTCTTTGAGTTCCTCTTGCTTGGGACTCTCTGTGTTTCCTGGATTTGTGTGACTTTTTCTGTCATCAGAATAGGGATATTTTCCATCATTACTTTTTCAAACAGGTTTTCTATCCCTTGCTCTTCTTCTCCTTTTGGTATCCGTATTATATGGACATTATAACGTTTCATGTTGTCCTGCATTTCCCTTAACACCTCTTCATTCTTTCTGAGCTTCTTTTCCTTTTCTTGCTCTTTCTGGGTGTTTTTTTCTACTTTGTCCTCCAGCTCGCTGATCTGATCCTCTGCTTCATCAAGTCTGCTTTTCATTCCTCCTACTGTGCTCTTCAATTCAGAAATTGCATTCTTCATTTCTTCTTGGCCCTTGTTGATAGTTTCTATTTTATTTTTTATGTTGATATAGTTTGCAGTGAGTTCATTGTAGTTTCTCTAAAGTATCTGGTAGTTCCCTGTGAGCTCAGTGAGCTTCCTGATAACCATTGCTTTGAAGTTAATATCTGATAGTTGACTTGCCTCTTTTTCAGTTAGCATTCTTTCTGAGGCTTCCTCCTTTCCTTTCATTTGTGGATTGTTTCTTTGTCTTCCGAATATTTGTGAGATTCTTCTTGTTAGCTTCTGTCTGCGATTGATCTATTCTGACTCCCTGGGTCTATGGTATGAACTTCTACGGTAGAATGCCAATGGGATTCAGTGGTGCTGTCTCCTTAATTTCCTGTGGTCACTGGTCTTGAGCTGACGTTTATGCGTGTAACAAGGTCTAACTCTGGTCTTTTCAGCACTCCAGGTTTTCTTATCTCACCTGTGGCAAAAAGAGGAAGGGGAAGGTTCCACGTATAGGTGAGATCATATGGTATTTGTCCCTCACCACCTGGCCTACTTCAGTTAGCATAATGCTCTCCAATTCCATCCATGCTGTCGCAAAGGGCAGGAGCTCCTTCTTTCTTTCTGCTGCATAGTATTCTATTGTGTAAACATACCATAGATTTTTTTTATCCACACATTTACTGATGGGCACTTTGGTTGCTTCCAGGACTTAGCTATTGTAAATCATGCTGCTATGAACATTAGGGTACATAGGTTCTTTTGAATTGGTGTTTCAGGATTCTTAGGGTATAATCCCAGGAGTGGTATCTCTGGGTCAAAAGGCAGTTCCATTTTTAGTTTTTTGAGGAAATTTCATACTGTTTTTCACGGTGGCTACACCAGTCTGCATCCCAACAGCAGTGCACTAGGGTTCCCTTTTTTCTACATCCTGTCCAACACTTGTTGTTTGTTGATTTGTTTATGGTGGCCATTCTCACCGGTGTGAAGTGGTATCTCATTGTGGTTTTAATTATCATCTCTCTGATGGCTAGTGATGCTGAGCTCCCTTTCATATCTCTGGGCCCTCTGTATGTCCTCCTTGGAGGAGTGTCTGTTCAAGTCCTTTGCCCATTTTTTAATTGGGTTGTTTGTCTTCCTGGAGTGGAGTTCTTTGAGTTCCTTATATATTTTGGAGATCAAACAAACACCTCAAAAATTCATGTGGAACCATAAATGACCCAAAATAGCTGCAGCAATTTTGAGAAGGAAGAACAAAGTGGGAGGGATCACAATACTTGACATAAAACTGTATATACAACGCCACTGTAACCAAAACAGTCTGGTACTCGTTTGCTGATGGGCACTTAGGTTGCTTCCAATACCTGGTATTGTAAATTGTGCTGCTATGAACGTTGGGGTGCATAGGTTCTTTTGGATTGGTGTTTCAGGGTTCCTAGGGTATAATCCCAGCAGTGGAATTGCTGGGTCAAAGGGCAGTTCCATTTTTAGTTTTCTGAGGAAATCCATACTGTTTTCCACAGTGGCTTCACCAGTCTGCATTCCCACCAACAATGTACTAGGTTTCCCTTTTCTCCACATCCTCTCACATTTACACAATGGAATTATACACAGCAGAGGGAAAGAAGGAGCTTAACCCTTTGCAACAGCATGGATGGAACTGGAGAGCATTATGCTAAGTGAGAAAGCCAGGCAGTGAGGGACAAATACCATATGATCTCACCTTTAACTGGAACATAATCAACAAAAGAAAAAAGCAAACAAAATATAACCAGAGACACTGAAATTAAGAACAATGTAACAATAGCCAGAGAGGAGTGGGGAGGGGATAGTGCGGAGAGGGGTTTACAGGAGCTACTATAAAGGACACAAGGACAAAATCAAGAGTGAAGGTAGAGGTGGGGGAGGGAGTTGGGATTGGCTGGGGTGGGGTGGAGGGATGGGGAGAAAATGCAGACAGTTGTAATTGAATAACAATTAAAAAATAAGTCTGGTACTGGCATAAAAACAGACACAGGCCAATGGAATGGAACAGAGAGCCCAGAAGTAAACTCAAGTCTTTATGTCAATTCATATTTGACTAATGTAATCAGGAGCATGAAATGGAGCAAAAACAGCCTCTTCAACAGATGGTGTTGGGATATCTGGACAGCTACATGCAAAAAAAAAAAAAATGAAACCCAATCACCAACTTACACCATACACAAAAATAAATTCAAGGTGGATAAAAGACTTAAATATAAGTCATGACACCATAAAAGTCATAGAGTAGAACACAGGCAGGAAAATCTCAGGTATTCCACACAGCAATATTTTCACTGTAATGTCCCCTAGAGCAAGGAACGTAAAGGAAAAAAAATAAACAAATGGAACCTCATCAAAAAAATACCTGACCTTTTTTATCTGTCTTCTTTCACTGAATGTTTTCAAGGTTCATCCATGTTGTGGCATGTATCAGTACTTCATTTCATTTTTATGACTGAAACATATTGCACTGCATGTATTTGTATTTTAAATTTTTCTATCAATAAATATTTGGGCTGTTGCCACCTTCTGGCTACTGAGTTTGACTCCTAACAGTTCAATGAAGAATGAAAGACAAATATCATATGATCTCACCTTTAATAGGAACCTAATCAACAAAACAAACAAGCAAGCAAAATATAACCAAAGACACTGAAATTGAGAAAAGGCCGACCGTGACCAGAGGGGAGAGAGGAGGGAATTTCAGGTGAACAGGGTGAAGGGTTTATAACACATGGACAATAGCAGGGGGTGGGGTGGGTGGTGGAAATGGGAGGGAGGTGGAGAGGGCTGGGGATTAGGATGGGGTGGGGGGGAAAGGCAGAGAACTGTACTTGAATAACAATAAAATTAGAGGGGGAAAAAATCCAACTCTTACAAAGCTTAATTAAAACTAACTACAGATGATGTGTGGTAGAACTATGTACCTGAAACCTGCATGATTTTGTTAACCAATGTCAGCCCAGTAAATTCAATTAAAAAATCTTACAAAAACTATTCTTATATTAAAAAAAAATCAAAACTCCTGTATATCTTCATCACTTCCACGTTGTAAGCTTAACTGCCCTAAAAAAGGATTTTATCCACTTCATATATCTTGTAGCACTTGGTTCTCTTTCTCGAATTGTGCAGTCTCTCTCTATTTGAAAGCTCAAAGGATAATCTCTCATTTACTCACCTCCACAACAGAAAAATTAATCATTTCCCACAGAATAACTGCGCCTTCACTTTTTCACCCTCCCTGCTGACCAGTTCTTGCCTAAATAGTGTGCCTTTCAATCTGTGCTTTTGCTTTCTTTTTGCTTTTTGCTATTTTCCATCTGTACTTTGCCACCCATGCACTTAACCTTCTGTGAGTGACCTGACACATCCCCTAAAATAGTTTGATATTATAAAATTCAGCTACACCTAAGCATAACTTAAAAACACACAGACACAGTTAAACAGAATTGAATACTAACAATGTTTCAGCTTTGCCCTCCTCTTATCCCCATCTCTGCTCCATCAGAGTTGGCCAGTCTTATGTTCAGCTTTCTGTTTGGTGGTGAAAGAGTACAGTTTATTTATATAAACCAATTCCTATAGATGTTATTTTTCTGACATAACAGAGTACCTTAATCTAAGTAAGCTGTTCATTTTTCCTTAAGAAGAACCAACAGGATTGAGTCATGCTGAGCAACTCAAGTTTGTAGGATCAGATTTCCCCAAAGTGCCCCTCAAATGGCACTACATATGTCAGCAGATGGCTACCCCAGATCTGAGAAGACCTATACTGGTAGCCAATATAAGAGCTGCATCGTTCACATTTCTACTAAAGACAAATTTATTTTTTGATGTTCCTCAGGCATAGATTGCACTAAAGAAATATTGTTGCTAGGGTTCTAAAATTAGAGGAGGTAATGTCGATTATCTCCTTTCACAGTGCTGTTTTACTCTGAGCACATGCTTGCAAACCTGGGTGCAAACTTTTGGGGGAGCAGAAGACCTTGGTCTTTATTATTTTACACAAAACATCAAGATAAGTCATGGTAAAAATAGACTGTCTTATAGTATTGCATACTTAGTTGATATTACATCATCATTTTTTTTTAGTTATCATACAATAAAATTGACTTTTTTGGTGTAAAGTTCTAAGAATTGTAGTATATCTTTTAAATTACAAATAATATACAAAGTGGGGTCTCTGTGTCTTTTCAAGACTTAGTGTCTCTAAAGGGCTTCTTTCAGCCCTGTACACCAGAGATTGAGAGGTTACAAATAAACATGGAAGGTAGAGAAAACTCAAGACATATCTCTACCATTCTTATTATTACATTTAAAAAGTTGCAAATCAATTATTTATCTGTGAGATTCTTTATTTTTGCATCAATTATTTTTAATGCAGATTGATACAACTGCCGACAGAATACAACCTAACAATTGTTTTTTCTAAATTTTATTGTTATTAAATTACAGTTGTATGCCTTTTCTCCCCATCCCTCCACCCAGCCCAGCTGAACCCACCACCCTCCCCCACCTCCACCCTCCCCCTTCATTTTGTCCATATGTCCTTTATAATAGTTCCTGTAATGCCCTCTTCCCTCTGTCCCCAACCCACTCCCCACTGCCCATTGTTAGATTGTTCTTAACTTCAATGTCTCTAGTTGTATTTTGTTTCTTTTTTTCTTCTATTTATTATGTTCCAGTTAAAGGTCAGATCATATGGTATTTGCCCCTCACTGTCTGGATTATTTCACTTATTATTATGCTCTCCAGTTCCATCCATGCTGTTGCAAAGGGGATAAGCTCCTTCTTTCTCTCTGCTGCGTAGAATTCCATTGTGTAATTATACCATAGTTTTTGGATCCACTCATTTCCTGATGGGCACTTAGGTTGCTTCCAGCACTTGGCTATTCTAAATTGCGCTGCTATGAACATTGGGGTGCACAGGTTCTTTTCCATTGGTGTTTCAGGGTTCTTAGGGTATAATCCCAACAGCGGAATTGCTGGGTCAAAGGGCAGTTCCATTTTTAGTATTCTGAGGAACTTCCATACTGTTTTCCACAGTGGCCTCACCAGTCTGCATTCCCACCAACAGTGCACTAGCGTTCCCTTTTCTCCATATCCTCTCCAACATTTGTTTGTGGATTTGTATAGGTTGGACACTCTGACTGGCTTGAGATGATACCTCATTGTGGTTTTAATTTGCATCGTTCTGATGGCTAGTGATGCTGAGCATCTTTTCATATGTCTCTGGGCCCTCTGTATGTCTTCCTTGGAGAAGTGTCTGTTCAAGTCCTTTGCCCATTTTGCAGTTGGGTTGTTTGTCTTCCTGGAGTTCAGTATGTGATTTCTTCATATATTTTGGAGATCAGGCCCTTGTCTGAGGTATCATTGGCAAATATGTTTTCCCATACTGTTGGTTCTCTTTGTAATTTGGTGCCGTTATCTTCAGCCATGCAGAAGCTTTTTATTTTGATGAGGTCCCATTTGTTTATTCTTTCCTTTATGTCCCTTGCTTTAGGGGACATGTCTGTGAGGATGTTGCTGGGTAGAATGTCTGAGATTTTCCTGCCAATGTTTTCCTCTAGGACTTTTATGGTGTTATGACTTCTATTTAAGTCTTTTATCCATCTTGAGTTTATTTTTGTGTATGGCATAAGTTGTGATCAAGTTTCATTTTTTTGCATGTAGCTGTCCAGATCTCCCAACACTATCTGTTGAAGAGGCTGTTTTTGCTCCATTTTTGGCTCCTGTCTCCTTTGTCAAATATTAATTGACCGTAAAGACTTGAGTTTATTTCTGGGCTCTCAGTTCTGTTCCATTGGTCTATGTGCCTCTTTTCATGCCAACAACAGGCTGTTTTGATTACAGTGGCCTTGTGATACAGTTTGATATCAGGTATTATGATCCCTCCTGCTTTGTCCTTCTTTGTCAATATTTCTGCAGCAATTTGGGGTCATTTATGGTTCCATATAAATTTCTGAAATGTTTGTTTTATATCTGTGAAGTATGTCATGGGTACTGTAAAAGGGATTGCATTGAATCCATAGATTGCTTGGGCTAGTATGGCCATTTTGATGATGTTAATTCTTCCAATCCATGAGCACGGTACATGCTTCCATTTGTTTGTGTCTTCCTTAATTTCTTTCTTCAGTGTTGTGTACTTTTCTGAGTACAGGTCTTTTAACACCTTGGTTAGGTTGATTCCTAGGTACTTTATTTTTCTTGTTGCTATATCAAATGGGATTTTTTTCCTGATGTCTGTTTCTGCAGTTTCGTTGTTGGTGTACAGGAATGCCTTTGATTTCTGAGTATTGACTTTGTATCCAGCTGTTTTGCCAAATTCATTTATTAGGTGGAGTAGTTTTTTGGTGGAGTCTATAGGATTTTCCATGTACACTATCATGTCATCTGCAAACACTGACAGTTTCATTTCCTTCTTTCCAATTTGGATGCCTTTTATTGCTTTTTCTTGTCTGATTGCTGTGGCTAGGACTTCCAATACTATGTTGAAAAGGAGTGGTGAGAGAGGGCATCCTTGTCTTCTTCCTGATCTTAGTGGAAAAGCTCTAAGTTTTTGTCCATTTAGCATGATGTTTTCTGCATGTCTCTCATATATGGCCTTTATTATGTTGAGGAATGTTCCCTCTATTCCCATTTGCTGAGTGTTTTTATCAGAAATAGGTGCTGTATCTTATCAAATGCTTTTTCCGCATCAATTGATATGATCATGTGATTTTGGTCTTTGCTGTTGCTGATGTGATGTATTATGTTTATTGATTTGCGAATATTGTACCATCCTTGCATCCCTGGGATGAATCCCACTTGGTCATGGTGGATGATCTTTTTAATGTATTGCTGGATGTGGTTTGCCAATATTTGGTTGAGAATTTTAGCGTCTATGTTCATCAGCGATATTGGCCTGAAGTTTTCTTCTTCATTGTATCTTTATCTGGTTTTGGGATTAGGATGATGGTGGCTTCATAAAACGAGTTTGGGAGTCTTCCCTCAGTTTGGATTTTTTCGAATAGTCTGTGAAGGATAGGGGTTATCTCTTCCTTAAATGCTTTGTAGAATTCTCCTGTGAAACCACCTGGTCCAGGGCTTTTGTGTGTTGGGAATTTTTTGATGACTGTTTCAATTTCGTCTGCTGTTATTGGTCTGTTCAGGTTTTCTGTTTCTTCTTCATACAGTTTTGGAAGATTATATTTTTCTAGAAATGTGTCCATTTCACCTAGTTTTTCAAATTTCTTGGCATACAGTTGTTCGTCGTAATATCTTACAATCCTTTGTATTTCTGTGGTATCAGTTGTAATCTCTCCTCTTTCATTTCTAATTGTGTTTATTTGGGTCCTCTCTCTTTGTTTCTTGATGAGCCTACTTAAAGGCTTGTCGATTTTGTTTAGATTTTCCAAGAACCATCTCCAGAATTCAATTGATCCTTTGAATTGTGCTTTTAGTCTCTAAGTCATTTAACTCTGCTCTGATCTTGGTTATTTCCTTCCTTCTGCTTGCTCTGGGCTGTCTTTGTTGTTGTTCCTCCAGTTCTGGTAGGGTTATGGTTAGGTTGTTTGTTTGAAATGTTTCTATCTTTTTAAGGTAGGCCTGTATTCCTATGAACTTCCCTCTCAGGACTGCCTTTGCTGTGTCCCATAGGTTTTGGGGTGTTTTGAGTTCATTTTCATTTCTTTCCAGAAAGGTTTCGCTTCTTTCCCTAATCACGTTCTTGACCCATTCATTGTTTAATAGCATACTCTTCAGTCTCCATGGTTTTGAGTGTTTTCGGCTTTTTCCTTTGGGGTTGGTTTCTAGTTTCAGTCCCTTGTGGTCAGAGAAATGCTTGGTATGATTTCAATTTTCTTGAATTTGTTGAGGCTTGCTTTATGTCCTATGAAGTGGTATATCTTTGAAACGGTTCCAGGTACACTTGAAAAGAATGTGTATTTTGCTTCTTTGGGATGAAAAGCTCTGTATATATCAGTTAAGTCCATTTCTTCTAGGGTATTGTTAAGTAACACAATATCCTTGTTGATATTTTGTTTGGAAGACCTGTCCATTTTTGACAGTGGGGTGTTGAAGTCCCCGACAATCATTGTGTTACTGTCAATATCTTTCTTGAAGTCCTCCAAGATTTTCTTTATATATTTGGGTGTTCCTATGTTGGGTGCATATGTATTTACAATGTTTATGTCTTCTTGGTGGATTCTTCCTTTGAGTATTATGAACTGACCTTCTGGGTCTCTCTTTATGGCCCTTCTTTGGAAGTCTATTTTGTCTGATATGAGTATTGCTACCCTTGCTTTTTTTTCCTGTCCGTTTGCTTGGAAAATTTGTTTCCAGCCCTTCACTTTCAGTCTGTGTAAGTCTTTTGTCCTGAGATGGGTCTCTTGTAGGCAGCATATGTGTGGGGGTCATGTTTTCTTATCCATTCAGCTATTCTATGTCTTTTGATTGGAGCATTTAATCCATTTACATTTAAGGTTATTATCGATAGGTAGTTATTCATTTCCATTTTTTCCTTCCTGTGTTCCTCTCTCTTTCCCTTTTCCTTCCTTTCCTTAAAGCAGTCTGTTTAGCATCTCTTGCAGAGCTGGTTTGGTGGAAGTTTATTCTTTTAGACTTCTTTTGCCTGGGAAACTCTTTATTTGGCCTTCTATCTTGATTGAGAGCCTTGCTCGGTAAAGTAGTCTTGGTTGCAGGCCTGTGTTTCTCATTACTTGGAATATTTTTTGTGATTCTCTTCTTGCTTGGAGCATTTCCATTGAGAAGTCAGTTGCTAACCTTATTGTGGCTCCCTTGTATGTTACTTCCTGTGTCTCCCTTGCTGCTTTTAAGATTCTCTCTTTGTTCTGGAATTTTCCCATTTTAATTTTGATGTGTCTTGCAGTGGGCCTCTTTGGGTTCCTCTTGCTTGGGACTCTCTGTGTTTCCTGGATTTGGGTGACTTTTTCTCTCTTGAGATTAGGATAATTTTCCCTCATTTCTTTTTCAGACAGGTTTTCTGTCCCTTGCTCTTCTTCTTCTCCTTCTGGTATTCCTATTATACGGATATTGTTACATTTCATGTTGTCCTGCATTTCCCTTAATCCCTCTTCATTCTTTCTGAGCCTCTTTTCCTTTTCTTGCTTTTTCTGGGTGTTTTTTCTACTTTGTCCTCCAGCTCGCTGATCCGATCCTCTGCTTCATCCAGTCTGCTTTTCATTCCTTCTATTGTGTTCTTCAATTCAGAAATTGTATTCTTCATTTCCTCTTGGCCCTTGTTGATAGTTTCTATTTTATTTTTCATGTTGATATAGTTTGCAGTGAGTTCATTGTAGTTTCTGGTCGTTCTCTTTGAGCTCAGGGAGCTCAGTGAGCTTCCTGATAACCATTGCTTTGAACTCAGTGTCTGATAATTGACTTGCCACTTTTGCAGTTAGCATTCTTTCTGAGGCTTCCTCCTGTCCTTTTATTTGGGGATTGTTTCTTTGTCTTTCCATTGTTTGTGAGACTCTTCTTGTTAGCCTCTGCTTCTTAAATTGATCTATTCTGACTCCCTGGGTTTATGGTATGAACTTCTATGGCAGAATGCCAGTGGGATTCAGTGGTGCTGTCTCCTTAATCTCCTGTGTTCACTGGTCTTGAGCTGACATTTATGTGTGTAACACGGTCTAACTCTGGTCTCTTCAGCACTCCAGGTTTTCTTGTCTCACCTGTGGGAAAAAGAGAAAGGGGTCGAAAGAGATAAAAAAAAAGAATAAGGGAAGGAGGGAAAAAGGGAATAGAAAATGATAAGAAGGAAGGAAGAAGGAATAAAGAAAAATCGGAGGCAAGATAAGGAATTTTAACAAAAATTAAAACAAAAGAATAAATAAAAGAAGGCAGGAAGAAGGAATAAAAAAGGTAAAGGATGGATGGAAGAAGGAATAAAAAAAGACAGAAGGACAGAAAGGAAGAAGTAATTCAGGAGGAAAGGAGGAAGGAAAAAAAAAAGTGTTCTGTTGGCTTTATACCGGTCAGGTTAGTTCTACTGGTCTTCCTTTCTGTCGAATGGGAGGGGGTGTTTGGAAGGACTGGTTTCACTTTTCTCCCTTCCTGAGCCACACTCTTCGCTGTTGTTCAGCCTCCCGTCCAGTTCCTCAGTGTCCTTCTGCTCCCCACTAGGCCTTTAGTTCACCAGTTGTGCTGTCCTTGAGTTACCCCAATTAGGTGCAACTCACACTCCACCTTGTTACTCTTTGCTGTCTTAGATGCTAGGGGCTCTATGTGGTGCTATGGGGTGGTTCAGCTCCCTACTGGTTGAGTCTTTCTGGGGAATGCAGTCTCTCCTTGCCCTGCAGCTCCCCTCTGCTGAGTGTTCTGCCTTCGTCCTAGAGAGCCAGTAGGCCCTGCGGGGCTCTGTGCACAGGGGCTAGGTAGTAGTTGTAGGTGTGTTCCCTTGCAGGCAGCCAGGCCCTTGATGAGTTGATCTGCTGCTTTGGACCTGAGTCGCGAGGAGCCAGCGGGTCCTGTTTGGACTGAGTCGGGCGTGGCCGGCAGGGCCAGCCTCTTTGGGCCTGTGGGTGGGGCAGCTAGCCTCTGCTCCCATTGCGCACCCACCAGAGGTTTCAGGTGTGGGCGCCCAGCCGGGGTTTCAGGTGTGGGCCCCAGTCCGCTGATCTGGGTGGGAGCAACCCCGCTTCAGGTGAGCGCCCGGGCTGCTTCTACCTCGTTCACAGTCCAGGGGCTGAGGGGGGAGGGGCACCAGAGTCCTCAGCTGCTTCGGAGAGTTCTCTAATTAGCCGCTGAGTGTCTCTATTTTCTTTGTCTTTTTGAGAAAGTCTTCCTATTCAAGCCCCCCTGGTCCAAACAAGTACCTGGCTGCTCACACAGCTCAGCCTGGCTCTCTCCCAAGAATCCTGCAGCAGACCCTGTGCCCAGGCCGGGGCTTCAGCCGCCCTGGTTCCCGCGCACTTCCCGGGCACCTTATTGTCCTTAAGCACTCATCTTACGGTCAGATCTTTCAATGTCCTCTATCTTTGGTCTCCGATCTTCATATATTCTGGAATACCATTGGCTGTTCGCTCTGCTCCTCAGATCAGCTAGGTGTTTCACTGGTGTTGAGGGGAAGTGGACTCTGCTTCCACTTATCTCGCCGCCATCTTCCTGGAAAAATCGACAATCATATACTTTACAGAGTGATTCCACCTGATAATTCTAGGACCCACCTGGCACTATGCACAGTTATTACAATATTGTTGACTATATTCCTTATGCTGTACTTTATATCCCCATGACTATTTTGTGACTACCAGTTTGTACTTCTTTTTTGATTAGGAAATGTTTATTAATTTAATATTAAGTATTTGAAAGCAAAACATTAAAAGTAAAAATAAATGAATTTATAACAAAATTCATTTTATCCTTATTACAGATGAAAAGAAACCTATATTGATAGTACTAAACTATCCCTGTGTTCATAAATAGTTTAAGAATTGGAAATGATCCTGCTAATTATTCTCATTATAAAGCTTTAGTATTTGTTCACATTTATGTGTGTGTATGTACATACATACATATATATATGTAAAGATTTTATTTATTTATTTTTAGAGAGGAAAAGGGAGGGAGAAAGAGAGGAAGAGAAACATCAGTGTGTGAGAGATACATTGATCGGTTTCCTCTCGCACACCCCAACAGGGGACCTGGCTCACAACCAAGTCATGTGCCCTGACAGGGAATCAAATCAGCAACCTTTCATTTCACAGGCTGGCACTCAATCCACTGAGCCATACCTACCAGGGCATATTTATGTATATTTTTGAAGTTTTATTTTCATGTTTGAATCACAATTGACATTCAATGTTATTTTGCATTAGTTGCAGGTGTACAGCATAGTGGTTAGCCAATCATATATTTTACAAAGTGTTTCCCCTGATATTTAAAGTACCCACATGGCACCATACATAGTTATTACAATATTACTGAGTATATCCCCTATGCTGTACTTTACATCGCCATGACTATTTTGTAACCACCAATCTGTACTTCTCAATCCTTTCACATTTTTTACCCTACCCCCCAACCTCCTCTGCCATTGGGCAACCCTCAGTTTGTTCTCTGTATCAGTGAGACTATTTCTGTTTTGTTTGTTCACTTATTGTGTTCTTTATTTTTTCAATTTCATTTTGTTTTTTATTGTTATTCTATTACAGTTGTCTCAATTTTTTCCCCTTAGCCTTCCTCCATCCAGTCTACCCATCACATCCACAGTCAATCCCCACACCATTGTCCAAGTCCATGGTTCATTCATACATTCATACACTTCTTTGTGTGGTCCCATATAAATTTTGGGTCATTTGTTCCAGTTTTGTGAAGTACTGGTATCTTGAAAGGAATTCTGTTGAACTTACAGATTGATTTGAGTAGTGTGGACATTTTAATGATGTTAATTCTTCCTGTCCATGAACACAGTATGTGCTTCCATTTATTTCTATCCTCTTCAATTTCTTTCTTCAGTATCTCATAATTTTCCAAGTACAAATCTTTTATATCCTTGGTTAAATTTGTTACTAATTATTTTCATGATGCAATTGTAAATTGGATTATTTTCTTAGTTTCCCTTTTGGATAGTTCATTATTGGTATATATAAAAATGCTACTGATTTTTGGATATTTATTTTGTATCCTGCCACTTTACTGAGTTCATTTATCAGTTCTAGTAGGTTTTTTGGTAATATCTTTAGGGTCCTTTATATAAAATATCATATCATCTGCAAGTAATGACAGTTTTATTTCTTCCTTTCCAATTTAGATGCCTTTTATTCCTTCTCCTTTTCTGCTTTTTGTTGCTAAGAATTGCACTACTATTTTAAATAAAATTAGTTAAAGTGGACAAATGTTCTTGTTCCTGATCTAAAAGAAAATGCTTTTAGTTTTTCCCCATTGAGTAAGATGTTAGTTCTGGGTTTGTAATATCTGTTCTTTATTATGTTGAGGCATATTCCTTCACTTCCCACTTTGCTGATAGTTTTTATCATAAGTGGATGCTGTGCTTTCTCAAATGCATTTTATGCATCTTTTATGTAATTGTATGACTATTATCCTTTACTTGGCTTATATGGTGAATCGTGTTAATTGATTTCCTGATATTGAACCAACTTGCAATGCTGGAAGAAATTTCACTTGATCATGGCATATGATAGTTTTAATGTTTGCTAAATTTTGTTTGCTAATTTTTTGTGAGGATTTTTGCATCTATGTTTATCGGGGATATTTCCCTATAACTCTTTTTTGTAGGGTCCTTATTTGGTTTTGAAATAAGGGTAATTCTGCCTTTGTAACTGAGCTTGGGAGTGTTCCCTCCTCTTGAATTTTTTGGAAGAGTTGAGAAGGATAGGTGTTAATTCCCTTTTTTATTTATTTTTTAAAGATTCTATTTATTTGTTTTTAGAGAGATAGGAATAGACAGAGAAAGAGAGAGAGAGAGAGACATCAATGCATGAGAGATACATTGACTGGTTGCCTCTCACACTCCCCTAACTGGGGACCTGGCCCATAACCCAGGCATATGCCCTGACTGGGAATTGAACTGGCAACCCTTTAGTTCACATGCTGGCACTCAATCCACTGAGCCACACCAGCCAGGACATAATTCCCTTTTTTAAATAATATAATTTTTGTAATTTTTCTATTACATCTCTGCCACTAATACCCCTTCCCTCCACAGTCACCACACTTTTGCCCTTGTCCATGAATCTTTTTTCCTTTTTGCTGAATCCCTCTACCACCTAACCTCTCCCCCTCTTAGTTGCCATCCCGCTCTCTATCTATGAGTGTGTCTATTTTGCTTGTTATTTCAGTTTGTTCATTAGATTCTACATATGGGTGAAATCATATGGCATTTATCTTTGACTGGCTTATTTCACTTAGCATAATGTTCTCTCAGTCCACCCATGCTGTCGCAAAGGATAAAATTTTCTTCTTTGTTACACAGCCGAGCAGTATTCCATTCTGTAAATGTCCCATAGATGTTTTATCCACTCATTTACTAATGGACCCTTGGGCTGCTTTCATATCTTGGTGAGTGTAAATAACACTGCAATGAAAATAGGGGTGCTTATGTTCTCTTTAATTAGTGTTTTGAGTTCCTTTGGACAAATTCCCAGAAGTGGAATCACTGGGCCATAAGGCAGTTCCATTTTTAATTTTTTGAGCTATCTCTGTGCTGCTTTCCACAGTGGCTGCACCAATCTGCAGTCCCACCAACAGTGCAAAATGGTTCCCTTTTCTCCATATCTTCGTCAGCACTTGTTATTTGATGATAGCCATTCTGACCCATGCGAGGTGATATCTTATTGTGGTTTTAACTTGCATTTCTCTGATGATTAGTGAAATTGAACATCTTTTCATGTGACTATTGGCCATCTCTATGTCCTCATTGGGGAAGTGTCTATTCAGATTCCTTGCCCAATTTTTGACTATAATGCTTGTTTTTTTAGTGTTGAGTTTGGTAAGTTCTTTACAAATTTTGGATATGAACCCCTTATCAAATGTATCAGCAAATATGTTCTCCCATTCTGTGGGTGTTTTTTTGTTGTTGTTGTTGATGAATTCCTGTGCTGTGCAAAAACTTTTTAGTTTGACGTTCTCTCATTTGTTTATTTTTCTTTTGCTTCCCTTGCCTGAGGAGGTACATCAGATAAAATATTGTTATAAGCAATGCCTGAGATTTTACTGTTTATATTTTCTTCAAAACCTCTTATGGTTTTGGGTCTACCATTTAAGTCTTTAATCCATTTTTAATTTATTGTGCTGGATTTTATCAAATGCATCTATTGATATGGTCATATGGTTTTTATTCTTCATTTTGTTTATGTTGTGTATCACATTTTTGATATGCAAATGTACCAACCTTGCATTCCTGGAATAAATCCTACTTGATCATGATGTATGATCTATTTAATGTATTGTTATAATTCATTTACAAATATTTTGTTGAGGATTTTAGTGTCTATGTTCTTCAGTGATATTGACCTATAATTCTTTTTTTGTAGTGTCTTTATGGGGTTTTGGAATTAGGATTATACTGGCCTCATAAAATGAGCTTGGGAGCCTTCCTTCCTCTTGATATTTTTAAAATATTTTGAGAGGTGTTAATTCTTCTCTGAATGTTTAGTAAAATTCACCTGTGAAGCTGTCTGGTCCAGGGATTTTATTTGTCGGGATTTTTTTATTACTGTTTCAATTTCTGTAGGTGTGATCTGTTTATTGAGATTCTCTGATGAGTCTGGTTAAAAATTCGTCAATCTTGTTTATCTTTTCAAAGAACCAATCTTCAATTCATTAACCATTTTTTTAGACTCTATTTTGTTTTTTCCACTCTAATATTTATTATTTCCTTCTTTTTTACTTACTTTGTTTGTTGTTCTTTTTCAAGTACCTGTAAGTGTGCAGTTAGATTGTTTATTTGAGCTTTATCTTGTTTTCTGAGACAGGCCTGTAATGCTATGAATTTCCCTCTTAGGACTGCTTTCCCTGTGCCCCACAAATTTTGGATTGTTTTGTCCTCATTTTCATTTGTTTCTAGGTATATTTTGATTGCTTCCTTTTTCTCACTTTTGACCCATTCGTTAATAACCTGTTATTTCATTTCCATGTCTTTACGTAATTTTCAGTTTTCTCCTTGTGATTGATTTCTATTTTCATAACATTGTGGTCAGAGAAGATGCTTGACATGATTTCAATCTTCTTAAAGTAATTGAGACTTGTTTTGTGACCTAACATGTGGTCTCTCCTGGAAAACGTTCCACGTGCACTTGAAAAGTGTGTATATTCTGCTGCTTTGGGGTGAAATGGTCTGAAGATATCAATTAAGTCCATTTTATCTAGTGTGCAGTTTAAGGGGGCTGTCTTTGTTGATTTTCTGTCTGGAAGATCTATGCGTTGAAATCAATAGGGTGTTAATATCCCCTACTAAGACTGTATTTCTGTTGATCTGTCCCTTTATGTCAATAAAGAGTTGCTTTACATATTTCGGTGCTCCTATGTTGGATGTGTAAATGTTTACTAGGGTTATATCTTCTGTTTGGATTATTCCTTTTATCATTATGTAGTGTCCTTCTTTGTCTCTAACTATAGCCTTCAGTTTAAAGTCTATTTTGTCAAATCTAAGTATTGCTACCTCAGGTTTTTTTCCTTTCCATTTGCATGAAATATCTTCTTCCACCCCTTTACTTTTAGTCTGTGTGTATGTTTCAATCTGAGGTGGGTCTCTTGGAGGCAGCATATGCATGGGTCTTGTTTTCTTATCCATTCAGCTACCCTCTGTCTTTTGGTTGTAGCATTTAAGCCATTTATATTTGAGGTGATTATTGATAGGTACATATTTATTGCTGTTTTAATTTTTATCTATTTTCCTCTTGCTTTTTCTTTCTTTTTTCCCTTCTTCTTAAAGCAAGCTCTTTAACATTTGTTGAAGTACTGGCTTGGTGTTAGCTGTTTCTTGTGAAAGCTCCTTATTTCTCTTTTTATTTTAAATGATAGCTTTGCTGAGTGAAGTAACCTTGGTTGTACGTCATTGCTTCTCATCACCTTGAATATTTCATGCCAATTCCTTCTGGCCTGAAATGTATTGTTGAGAATTCAGTTGACAGTCTAATGGGAGCTCCCTTGTAGGTAGCTAACTGCATTTCTCTTTCAGCTTTTACCATTCCCTCCTTGTCTTTAAGTTTTGCCACTGTAATTATTGTGTGTCCTGTGTAGGCTTCTTTGGGTTCATCTTGCTTGGGACTCTGCATTCCTGGACTTGTGTGTCTTTTCCTTCACCATACTAGGGAAGTTTTTGGTCATCATTTCTTCAAAAAGGTTCTCAATCCCTTGCTCACTCTCTTCTTGTTCTGGTATTCCCATGAGGTGGATGTTGCTATACTTCATGTTGTTCCAAAAGTTTCTTAAGCTCTCCTTATTTTTTTAAATTCTTTTTTCTTTAAGGGTGTTTTTTTCTACCTTTTTTTTTTTTTTTTTTTTGCAAATCACTGATTCAGTCATCTGTTTATCTAACCAACTCCTTTTTTTCTTCCAGTGCATTATTTATTTCAGATATTGCAATCTTTATATCTGACTCATCCTTTTTATGGT
The DNA here is from genome assembly GCF_022682495.2 of Desmodus rotundus. Classification (NCBI taxonomy): domain Eukaryota; kingdom Metazoa; phylum Chordata; class Mammalia; order Chiroptera; family Phyllostomidae; genus Desmodus; species Desmodus rotundus. Next base: position 52,858,293 of record NC_071400.1, read on the forward strand.
TCCTATATCTTTTTTCATGCTGTTGAGCATCCATATAATCATTGCTCTAAAATCTATATCTGATAAATTGCTTGCCTTCATTTCATCTAGTTCTTCATCTAGAGAATTCTCTTGCTCTTTCGCTTGGGGGCTGTTCCTTTGTCTTCTTATTTTGGCTGCCTCTTTGTATTTGTTTCTGTGTATCCAGTAGATCTGCAAAGACTTGTGTTAGTGTAGGTCAGATGCTGCCTGTGACTTGCCTGGGCAACCTGTCTGAAACTATCAGAGATCCACATCTTGTGGCTCCCTCTGCTGGGCCTGAGTGTGTGCAGAAAGAACCAGGTTGCACACCAAGGCTGGCTTTTACCAGCAACAGACCCAGGGGAGGGCCAACTAAAGTCTCAGAGCTCCCAGACATCAACCTTCACTGTAAGGCTTAATCACCAAGAGAGCCTCCAGTTGTACTCAGCTGCCTGAGTTAAGCTCCAGAGGGTGGGGTGAGAGAGGTTCCTGCAGGTTAGAGCTATTGCTTCCCCTGAGGTGCATGCTTCTAGGAGGGGAGTGTTCTGCCCAAGAAAGATGTCTTCTGCAGTATGGGTAATGTCTCATCACAGGGATCCTTTCCGATGACCCTTCAGCTTTCTCCCCAGAGCCACCAACCCTTGAGTCTCCTCAAGAGTTTCTGTTCCACTCTTCCCTTCCTCTGCTGGAGACCAGGGTAAGTGGATACAAACAAAATATAGTGTGTTGGCCCTTTAAGGAGCTCTCTGCGTCTCTAGGCATCTCTCCCTGGTGAACAGAAACCCTAGTGCTTTTCACAGCTGGTTGTTATTTGGGTTCCATTTCTGGTTCTGGTGCTCTATTCTGGGGAGCCCAGCTTGGGGTTTACACCCTACACTTCCCGGGGGGGACCCCCCAGCTGCTGAAATATTCCTCTGGAACTTCAACTGCCACCTGTGGGAGCCCAGCCAGCTCTCTTGCTCCTCTGCACTTCCTGCCAATCTTGATGTGCTGATATAGTTTCTTCTGTAAGTCCTTGGTTATAAGGCTTCTCTCCAGCTAGCCTTTAGTTGGTTATTCAGGATAACTTTTTGAAATTTAGTTGTAATTCCAGTTTGGTCCTGGGAGGACTTTAGTAGCCTCCACTTACTCCTCTACCATCGTGGGTCTCTGGTAGTTCTTTTTTCAATGTTTGGTACAATTCATCTGTAAAGTTATCTTGTCCAGGACCTCTGTTTGTTGGTTTTTTATAAATTACTGCTTCAATTTCATTGGTTGTAATCAGTCTGTGCAGATTTCGTGGGGTTTCTTTTTTGATTCGGTATTGGAAGAGTGTATGTTTCTAGAAATTTATCCATTTCTTCCGTACTGTCCAATTTTTGCATATAATGTTTTGCAGTGTTTTCTTACAATCATAGTGTTTCTGTGGTGTCAGTTTTCACTTCTCTTTCATTTTTAATTTTATTTATTTGGATCCTCTCTCTCTTTTTCTTAATAAATTTGGTTAAAGATTTATCAATCTTGTTTATCTTTTGATATAGCCAGCTCTTGGTTTCATTGATCATTTGTATTGTTATTTTAAAGTCTATTTCATTTATTTCCACTCTGATCTTTATTATTTCCTTCCTTCCACTCACTTTCAGCTATGTTTGTTGTTTTTACAAGTTTCTTTTGGTGTAAGGTTAGATTGCTTATTTGAGATTTTTTGTTGTTGTTGTTGTTGTTGTTGTTTGAGGCAGGCCTGCATTGTTTTAAATTTCCCTCTTAGGACTGCATTTGGTGTGTCCCATAGATTTTGGTCATTTTGTTTTCATTTTCATTTGTTTCAAGGTATTTTTTTATCTCTTCCTTGATCCTATTGTTTACCCATTTATTTTTTTCACAACATGTTACTTAGCCTCCATGTGTTTCTGTGTTTTTAAGGGTTTTTTTTCCCCATGATTTATTTCTAGTTTCATACCATTGTGGTCAGAGAAGATGCTTAATATGATAATCAATATTCTTAAAGTTATTGAGGCCTTTTCATGTCCTATATGTGATCTATCCTAGAAAATATTTCATGTGCTCTTAAAAAGAATGTATATTGTGATGCATTGGGTGAAATGCTCTAAAAATAACAACTAAATCCATCTGGTTAGTGTGTCTTTTAGGGGAAAGATCTATCCATTGATGTCTTTGGGGTGTTAAAATCACCTACTAGGACTCTAATACTATCAATCTCTCCCTTTCTGACCATCAAGGTTTACTTTATATGTTTAGGTGCTCCTATGTTCAGTACATAAATATTTACAAGGGTTATGTCCTATTTTTGGAATGATCCCTTTATCATTATATAGTGTTCTTCCTTGTGTCTTACTTTAGCCTTTGTTTTAAAGTCTATTTTGTCTCATTTTTGTATTGCTACTACTGCTTTTTTTAAAATTTCCATTTGCATGAAATATCTTTTTCCATCCTTTTACTTTTACTATGCATGTGTCTTTCATTCTGAGGTGTAGATTGCATATATATGGGTCTTATTTCATTATTCATTCAACTATCTTATGTCTTCTGATTGGAGTATTTAAGCCATTTACACTTAAGGTGATTATTCATAGGTATGTATTTATTGCAATTTTCTTCTTTATAACTATGTTCCTTTTTCTCTTTCTTCTTAAATAAGACCCTTTAACATTTCTTGTACTACTTGTTTGATGGTAATGAACTTGTTTAGCTTTTTTATTGTCTGGGAAGCTCTTTATTTCTCCTTTAATTTTAAATTATTGCTTTGCTGTGTAGAGTAGTCTTGGTTGTGGGTTTTCGCTTTTCACCACTTTGCATATTTTGTGCCAACCCATTCTGTCCTGAAATGTTTCTGTTGAGAAATCATCTGACAGTTTTATGGGATCTTCCTCTAGGTAACTCTCTTCCTCTTGCTGTTTTTAAGATTATCTCTTTGTCTTTAAGCTTTGCTATTTTAATTATGATGTGTCTTGGTTTAGGCTTCTTTGGGTTCATCTTGTTTGCCATTGTCTGTGCTTCTTGGAATTAAGTGTCTTTTTCCTTTACGAGGTTAAGGAAGTTTTCAGTCATTATTTCGTCAAATAGGTTTTTAATCCCTATTTGAAGAAATAATGACTCTTCCTCTCCTGGTATGCTTATGATGCAAATGTTGTTATGTTTCATGTTGTCCCAAAGGTCTCTTAAACTGTTCTCATATTTAAAAAAATTTTTTTTTTTTTTTTGCTTCTCTGATTGGGTATTTTCTGCTACATTGCCTTCCAAATTACTGATTCAAACCTCTGCTTCATCTAATGTAATCTTGATTCTATCCAGTGTATTCTTTTTTAATATATTTTTTAAAGATTTTATTGATTTTATTTTTAGACAGAGGGGAAGGAAGGGAGAAAGAGAGGGAGAGAAACATCAATGTGTGGTTACCTCTCACATGCCCCCTACTGGGGACCTGGCCTGCAACACAAGCATGTGCCCTGACTGAGAATCAAACCAGTGATCCTTTGGTTCACAGGCCTGTATTCAATCCACTGAGCCACTCTAGCCAAGGGTCCAGTGTACTCTTTATATAAGATGTTATATTCTTCATTTCTGACTGGTTCTTTTTAATGGTTTCTATTTCTATGCCCTCTTTTATAGATGTAATCTCTTTGTTGAATTTCTCACTGAGTTTGTTCATTTTTCCCCTAAATTCATTGGACATCTTTTTTTTAAAGATTTTATTTATTTTTAGAGACAGGGGAATGGAGGGAGATGGAGAGGGAGAGAGACATCAATGTGCGGTTGCCTCTTGCACACCCCCTACTGGGGACCTGACCTGCAACCCAGGCATGTTCCCTGACTGGGAATTAAACTGGTGATCCTTTGGTTCGTAGGCTGGTGCTCAATTCACTGAGCCACACCAGCCAGGGCTCATTGAATATCTTTGTAACTATTATTTTGAAATTTGTAGCTTGTAGATGCTTACATCCATTTCATTTAGGTTTTTTTCCTTGATATTTCTTGTATTCTTTCATTTAGGGTATGTTTCTTTGTCTGCCCATTTTGCCTGCCTTCTGTGTTTGTTTCTATGTAATAGGTAGATCTGCTATGTCTCCTAGTCTTGATACCTATGCGTCTGGCACCCACAGAGCTTGACAGAATTCCTCACAAGTTTTTCAAGAAAGACTTCAAATTGGGCCTAGGATGGTTGCTGCTGAAAGAACCTTGGGCTATCCGCAAGTTGGGTATTATTGTCTCAGGGAGTCATTACAGTGGAGCTAGTGGAGTTTACCAGGCTCATGAAGAATTATGTTTGGCTGTGTATGGGGAGTACTCAGCATAGGAAAGGTGTCACTTGTTGGCTATGTGGGAGGAGGACTCAACACAGTGACAATGGTGGCTGTCCCTCCAGGCCTCTACCTGAAGTCACACAACTCAGTTTCTCCATGTATGTCTCTGGCACATCCTGACCTTAGCTGGAATTCCTTGAGATTAAAAAAAAAACTTTTAAATATATTTTTGAATTATGGTTTACATATAAGTATCCTGGAGAGTTTGTAAATGAAAACTGCAAGTCAGGCCTAAGTTGATTGGTGCTGAGAGTCTTGGACCATGTGCAAGCTGGGTAAGTCAGGGTCTCAGAGAGTCATCATGGTGGAGCTACTCAAGTTCACCAGGCTAATGGAAAATCAGATTTGGCCCTGCTAGAGGACAACTCAACCAAAAGACAATGGCAGATAGGAGTAAAGTAGAATGAGTAGAACTAATTTCAATGCATATCATTCCAGTTCATAATTTTGCACTTGGGCACACAATACTTTACATTGTTTTGCTCTTTTCAAAGCCCTCTATAATTCATCTAAATAGCTCTTGCACATATTAAGACATGTATTTATTTATTACTTTATATCATAAAAATCACATACAACTATTCTGCTTTTCCATTGAGACCTGAGGGGGAATATTCTACAATGAGTACTTTCACATATGTTTTCCCATTTTATATAATTTAATTATTTTTACAGATGAATCATAGAGAAGATAAAGTTACTTGCCCAAGGTAACCCAACTAGTTAAGAGTGCAGCCAAGCTTCAAAAACAGGTCTGTGCAATTCTGAGGCTATGCTTCTTTTCCATTACCTCACAATGCCTACAGGAAGCTACTTGTAGTTCTTGGCAGGCTTTGTCTTTTTTTTAAACCCAAGCTGTTTCCAAGTAAATCATAGAAGAGTTGAGTAGCATGGTATTCAATTCTTTCTATATATTTTGGAAGTACAAATTTTCAAAAAGAGTTATGGTGGACGCTTTTGTTTAAAAAACATGGTTCTATGATGAGAGTATTTCCAAATAAGGGTGCCTTCCAAAAATTATTTGCTTTCCTAGCAGTCTCCACAAATTCTTTGTGAATGCAGCTACATTTCCCATCTTCCTTGTTTAGCAAAGAATCACACATTAGTAACATTTTTTGAAAGGTGCGGCTTGGTGATATTTTTTTTTTCAGATTTGAAATAGCTAGATTTCCTGGCATCATAATGTCAAATTGTGGTGAAGTCAGCTGGTAATAAGTTGAGCATTTTGAAATTGACTTTTATTGGGTATAGCTTGTGTAACCTTGAATGTAGATATGAGTTAAAGGTAAAAGTTAATGCTTAAATTTTAAGACACAGATATTTAAGCCTTTTCATAAGTATGAGACAAATTCCTTTCTGTCAGAATGTGTTTTATTCCTTGAGCAGAGCAGAAAACATCATAGTGAATCACTGCATTGCGTGATAAAAAAAAAAAAAAGTGTAGTTAGGAGAGTTGACTCTTTAAATTTTTTTATTGACTCTATTGAGATGATATTGGTTAATAAAATTACAAAATTATTTACATTTCAGGTGTACAGTTCTATAACATTATCTGTATATTGTATTGTGGGTTTACCACCCCAAGAAAGGTCTCCTTTCCTCAACATTTATCTCCCCTACTCCCCTTCCCTCTGGCAAGGTGAAGGGATTAAGAGACCCTTAAAATTTTTATAGCATATATAACTCTCAGACCTCAAGCACTGTTGTTCAAAAATATAACTATTTTCTATAACATCTATATTTCAGACTTTGAGCCCCAAGAGTTCATTGATGGAAGACTGGGGGGAAAAGGGTAAATTCAGTCCTTTGTTGGGACTGCCATGCCTGGTTTCAGAAGCTATAACCCTCCATGGCTAAGGCTGAGAAAGAGACCTTGGGATCATAAGCTACTAAGGAGACAAAGCTTATCTTCCTGGCAGGGGCTCCACCTCTGCCCCTTTTTACTTTACCCTGCTTGGCCCTGGGGGGATGACTGGTTAGCCAATGATGGGTAAGATTCCTCAAGGGAAGGACTACCTAAGACTGGCATGGTCAGGAAGGGGCCCTCGGGGAAGGATTTGGGAGGCTATGGAAAAAGGGTGTGATAGACCCTTGACCCTCAGCTTTGACATAGCCTGAGTTCTCATTCTGTCTGCAAGAAGTCTCCCAATCTCTTGGCTGCCTTACTTTCCCTGCCTGACTTAAGCCTGAAACAATGCTGGAAGGGGGTGCAGCCCTGGGCAGGAACAGGCAAGTTCCCTGGGGCAATCAGGCCTAAGAAAGAATGCATGAAATCCTGTGAAACCTGCTTTGCTAAGAATGCCTTCAACTTTCTGATAAGGGTCCAAGCATGAAATGAGTTTGTTTCCCAAAGTTTTATGTCCCCTTAGCTAACTGACCTTGACTCAGAACAAGCCCTCATAGTTCTTTGTATGTTATCTACTGTTTGATTCTTACTGCCTGACAATGATGAGCTTTACCTGTATTCCTGTGCAAATTGAACCCAATAAAAGCCCATTGAGGAACAGGCTCCTGGCCCTTCTCCTTTGAGAGATTGGCCACCTTTCATCCCCAAGCAGATCATGTCTTGATAGATTTATTTCCGTCCATGGCAGCTGGGGGGCCTCTGTGGGTGGAGCCCCTCCACAGTCCTCCTTAGGATCTTCACCTCAAGGTGATCAACAATATTCCTATATATTATGTGGTGCCAAGGTGTTGGGCGGTACTGGCGTGTATAACAGTGATAAGATGACAGGCATATAATTATTAATTGGAGGTCAATATAGATGATTGTTGAGAGGTCCACTCTCCTGGCTGACTTGATCCCTTCAAATCAGAACTCTCAGGTTACTTTTCCACTGCTATTGGGGCTCAAGAATCTTTGCCAAAATCTGCATACAGATCTGCCTGCCAGGGAGCACCTCAGAACTATTGCTTTCTAAGGTCTTGATGTGTCCCTGCTATAACTGCTATGAAATGAAGTAAAACATCCCTGATACTCTTCAGAAATCTCATGTTTTGGCTCCACCCCTCTCCCTCAGTTTGGAAGAATTCACTTCTAGTGTGAGGAAAAGCCTTCTCTCTTTCTATATTTTAAAAGTTCTCTATCCCTGTGGAATTTCTTCTTCTATGCGCTTTGGCTTTTTGAATCACTGAATTTTCAAGCTACTTCTGTGTTTTGCTGAGGGAGTCTACCTTTCTTCATACCCAAGGCAATGAGAACAGAGTCAGCTACCCACTTGAATGGAGGGGAGAGGAAGGGAGAAATATACTGAGAATAAGTTAATTAAAACCTCAAATTATTATCCAGCCATCTTATTCATTAGAGCCACTAAATTGCTTTTCTGTAAACTTTTCTCATGAGTTAATGAACTTTGATTTAAGCAGGGATGTCCAAACTTTTGGTGTTTCTGGGCCACACTGGAAGAAGAAGAGTTGTCTTTGGCCACATGTTATACACATTGCAACATGTAATAACAAAAACATCTAGTAATATTTTAAACAAATTTATGATTTTGTGTTGGGCCACATTCACAACCATCCTAGGTTGCATGCAGCCTGCAGGTTGCAGGTAGGACACCCCTGATTTAGAGCATGCAAATAACTGATATAGTGACTTTCATAAAAATCAGTTTAACCCTATAAAAGCCAAGTTATTAAAAGCCCCACAATGAGAAGTGGGGTCATGATGCTGAAGAAAAGGATGCTCATGTGAGAATTTCACTTTTTCTCATTGTAAAGCAACTTCATGGAAGCTGCCTCTGTTCATCAACCTCAGCAACTGGGCTGTCCTCTGTCTTGACTCTCCTCAAGCTCCCTCTTCCTATTACTCCCTCCTGACAGTTCTGCAGCTCTAGGGAGCAACCAGGCCTCCTGAGCTAGCTGTTTGCTTGAGGTCTACAGTGATACTAAGGGCCATGTCTACAGGGAGCTACAGAATTAACCATTTTCTGATGGACTTGGGGTATTCTAATTATCATTGATACTGAGTACAGAACAGTTAATTGGATCAAAATATAATAAATAATTTTCAGATACAAAATAAGTGCAATGTACTTATGTCCTGGACATGTACATGGCCAGACATGTACTGGATAGAGTGTGGCTCAGAAGTAGACTCAGGAAGGTTAAAGGGCTTGTCTCAGTTTATACGATAAGTCAGTGAATGAAAGAATGTGATTAAAATCCAACTCTGTGGGCTATTTTAAGTGCAGAGTTGTGATGATATTCAAATACATTGCAAAAGACTCATTAGCTGCATGGTAACTCTAATAAAACAGTAGCATTGATTGATAAGACAGTAGAGTATCATAATTTTCAACATGGGCTCTAAAGCCAGACTGCCTGAATTCCTAAGCTAGTTCCAGTTCCATCACTTATAAATTGTGAACCTTGGGCCTTGTTACTTTTCTTCTCTGTGTCTCAGTTTTCTCTTCTATAAGATGGGATGATAATAGCATCTACCTCATGTGGTTGTTATGAAGCTTGAATGAACTAATAATTTATGTAAGGCACTTAGGATAGTGCTTGGCTCCTAGTAGATATGATATGTTAATTGTTATTATGAAATTATCATTACTTTGGGGAAATAGCTCTGTGACATATTCAGAGAGGATAAATGTGGAGATTAATGGACATCAAAACAAAGTCTGTATTACCTAGGAGCTGAGGCAATGACTTATTCACTTGTTAACAAGCCAGGGAAACCATGGATTCATTAAACACTGTAACTAATTTTAATAGTAGTGTGTTTGAAAGATGTAATGTGGTTAAAAAACTTCATTTTTAATAATATGTTATTATAATTTGGGGGCTTATCACTTTATAATGTGATAAGAAGAGATTAAAATGAGGGAAACATAAAATACTCAACATAACTAGCAACTGAAAAATAAAAATTAAATCAACAATAAAATACCATTATTCCTCTATTGTCAATGACTAAAAAACATCTACTGGTTCATGAATGTGTTTTGAAATGTTATTCTAATATATTGCTGCTGTTTGGAGAGTTAACTTGAAAACATAGCCCAGAAAAAACGTATTTATTAAAATGTTGAAAACTTGTTTTCCTTTTTGATGATATCTTAAGAAAAAAAGATATAATAAAAATTAATAAGGGTTCATATAGATTCTATTATATATTTAAATTAAAAATTGGAAGTAACCTAAAATTTCAACAATTGAATGGTGAAATAATGATATTCCTATACAAAGACATATTATGCAATCATTAAAAGTCATGCTTTCACACAAAAAATACCCCAATCCAATTAAAAAATTGTCAGAGGACCTGAATAGACATTTCTCCAAAGAGGACATACAGAAGGCCAACAGAATTATGAAAAGATACTCGACACCACTAAGCATCAGATAAATACAAATTAAAGCTACAGTGAACTATCACCTCACACATGTCAGAATGGCTATCGTCAGCAAATTCACAAATAAGTGTAGGTGAGGATGTGGAGAAAACTGAACTCTTGTGCACTATTGGTGGGATTGTAAATTGGTGCAGCCACTATGGAAAACAGTATGGAGATTCCTCAAAAATTAAAAATAGAATTACTATATGACCCTGCAATCTTACTTTTGGATATTTATCTAAAGAAATCCAAATAGTAATTTGAAAAGATATATGTACCCTTATGTTCATTGTAGCATTTTTTACAATAGTCAAGATCTGGAGGCAACCCACGTGTCCATCAATAGATGAATGGATAAAGACATGGTACAGGTGGCCTAGCCAATGTGGAGGCATAGGTTGATATGCTTTGCTTCCTCACACAACCAAAAGGAAGAATAATAACCAATTTAAAAACAAAACGCAACCAGAACTGTCAGAAAATCAAACTGTATGGAAGTCCGAAAACCAAAGAGTTAAACAAACATTCACGCAGACTGGTAGGAGGGGCAGAGACAGGCTGCCGGGGTGACAAGGACTCTGTCTGGCAGACCAGAGTGGGTGAGGTGGTGGCTGGTGGACCAGGGTATCCCACATTCACCTGTAGACAAGCCGAGAGGAACAACTGAGGAGTGAGACAGACCATGCAACTCAGGGTTTTAGCACAAGGAAATAAAGCCTCAAAACCTCTGACTGTAAATCCTGTGGGGGTTGTTGTGATGGAAGAAATCCTCAATCTTGCAGGAGAGTCTGTTGGAATGCTCCATGGGATCCTACAAGGTACACCACCCACCTACTAGGGAATCAGCACCTGAAAGGGCACAGTCCACTTGTGGGAAACAAGGGAAGTAACTGAAAGTGGGGTGAGAGCCACACATGTGGCATTGTTCCCTCACTGATCCCTCCCCCACAGACAGCCCCACAACGCAGTGAAGTGGGTTGCCCCACACTGGTGTATACCTAAGGCTCTGCCCCTTACAATGTAACAGCTGCTCTGAGACAAAGAAATATATCCCAAATGAAAGAAGAGATTAAAAACTCCAGAAAAAGAACTAAGTGATGAGGAGCTAGCCAACCTATCAGATGCAGAGTTCAAAACACTGCTCACAGAAATGATTGAGAATGGTCACAAAATAGAGGAAGAAGTGAAGGCTATGAAAAGTGAAATAAAGAAAAATATACAGGGAACCAACAGTGAAGGGAAGGAAACCGGGACTCAATCAAAGATTTGAAACAGAAGGAAGAAATAAACATTCAACTAGAACAATATGAAGAAACAAGAATTAAAAAATATGAGGAGAGGCTTAGGAATCCTCTGGGACAACTTTAAAAGTTCCAAAATCCGAATCCTAGGGGTGCCAGAAGAAGAGGAAGACCAAGAAACTGATAACTTATTTGAAAACATAATGAAGGAAAACTTCCCCAATCTGTGAAGGAACTAGACATGCAAGTCTAAGAAGCTCAGAGAGTCCTAAAGAAATTGAACCCGTTTGGGTCCCAGACAGAAGCCTCCCCAGGAGACAGTCTGAAAATCTCAGTTCTGTGTGTCACCTGCCTTACTGCCAAACCAAGCAGGACAGGGCCCAAACTTTTATCCCTATGCTGCACTTCTACCTCTCCACATGGCTGGTCTCCTCAGGGCAGGATCGAAATTTCCAGCTTGGTGCAGCACAAAACCAAATACAGCAGGACAGCCCAAAATTCCCATCCTTGCATATCTCCCCTGTGCCTGCAAACTCAGCAGCAGGAGTGGTTCAACAGGTGGAAGGCAGGCCACTGACTGTGTGCTTGAGATGGAGGAGACTGGTCCTCTTTCCCAAGCCACTCAATTGTCACTATATGAGTCTCTGCTTAAATACTCCCCAGAAAACAGAAGACCCCTTAACGTCACTGCTTGCTTTAGCCAGTAGAGCACTCTGAAGGACCCAAGTGCAGCAGCATGGCCTTTTCAGCAGTTGAAGCCTGTATTGTGAACTCTCCAGGCTGATGCTGTAACAATAGGAGTGCTCTACACTGGGAAGGTACACTCTGAGTGTCCTAGGTGCAATGAATCCTCGCTATGCCCATTTCCAGATGCAACACAGACTCTTCTTCCCATCTCTGTTGCTGCGGGTTGGGGATGCCTCTTGTGAGGTTAAGACCCCTCACTCCTAGTGGTAGGAGTTTTGCAGCCATGGTATCTAGAGTTTCTCAGCTGTTGTCACACCTGCATGTGGGGCTTTCCCACTTTGCATCTCAACCCCTCTTACCAGTCTCTATGTGGCATCTTCTGTATGCCTTGGTTATAATATTTCATATCATGTAGGTTTCAGTTGATTGTACAGGTTGATTGCTTGGCAATTCAGCTGTAAAACCAGTTTGGGGATAGGAGCAAATGGATGCAGCTTCCATATACTTTGCAGCCATCTTGGAATCAATATCTTTATTAAATTTATTAGGGTGACATTGGTTAATATGATCATATAAATGTACTCTTGAGACCTATATAATTGACTATTAAAACTATATATTTTAAAGTTATTTTCTAATGATTGCTCTTAGGCAGTCATTACAATATCCATCCTATTAGAATGTACTTCAGATGTGTACGAATGTAATTCCACAATTGGGGAGAGCCTTTAATTTGCTTACATGTTTGAAAGATAGCTCTTCTGCATACAAAATATTTTGTTGGCTTGCTGGCTTTCAGCACTTTAAATATATTGTCACACTGCCTTCTAAACTTTACTATTTCTTTTTTTATTTTTAAATATTTTTTATTATTTTATTATTTTATTTTTAATTTTGTATTGTCATTCAATTACAGTTGTGTGCCTTTTCTCCCCATCCCTCCACCCCACCCCAGCTGAACCGCCCTCCCGCCCCCACCTCCACCCTCCCCCTTGATTTTGTCCATGTGTCCTTTATAGTAGTTCCTGTAATGCCTTAGCCTCACTGTCCCCTCCCCACTCCCACCTGACCATTGTTAGATTGTACTTAACTTCAATGTCTCTGCTTATATTTTGTTTGCTTTTTTCTATTATTGGTTATGTTCCAGTTAAAGGTGAGATGATATGATATTTCTCCCTCAATGCCTGACTTATTTCACTTAGCATAATGCTCTCCAGTTCCATCCATGCCATTGCAAAGGGTATAAGCTCCTTCTTTCTCTCTACTGCATAGAATTCCATTGTGTAAATGTACAATTGCTTTTTGATCCACTCATTTGCTCATGGGCACTTAGGTTGCTTCCAGTATTTGGCTATTGTAAACTGTGCTGCTATGAACATTGGGGTGCATACGTCCTTTTGGATTGCTGATTCAGGGTTATTAGAGTATAATCCTAGCAGTCGAATTGCTGGGTCAAAAGGCAGTTCCATTTTTAGTTCTCTAAGGAAATTCCATACTGTTTTCCACAGTGGCCTCACCAGTCTGCATTCCCACCAACAGTGCACTAGGGTTCCCTTTTCTCCTCATCCTCTCCAACATTTGTTTGTTGATTTGTTTATGTTGGCCACTCTGACTGGTGTGAGATGCTATCTCATTGTGGTTTTAATTTGCATCTCTCTGATGGCTAGTGATGCTGAGCATCTTTTCATATGTCTCTGGGCCCTCTGTATGTCTTCCTTGGAGAAGTGTCTGTTCAAGTCCTCTGCCCATTTTTTCATTGGGTTGTTTGTCTTCCTGAAATGGAGTCGTGTGAGTTCTTTATATATTTTGGAGATCAGTCCCTTGTCTGAGGTATCATTGGCAAATATGTTTTCCCATACTGTTGGTTCTCTTTTCATTTTAATGCTGTTTTCTTTAGCCATACAGAAGATTTTTATTTTGATGAGGTCCCACTTGTTTATTCCTTCCATTATGTCCCTTGCTTTAGGGGACATGTCTGTGAGGATGTTGGTGTGTGGAATGTCTGAGATTTTCCTGCCAATGTTTTCCACTAGAACTTCTATGGTGCTACAACTTATATTTAAGTTTTTTATCCACCTTAAATTAATTTTTGTGTATGGCATAAGTTGATGATCGAGTTATATTTTTTTGAGTGTAGCTGTCCAGATCTCCCAACACCATTTGTTGCAGAGGCTATTTTTGCTCCATTTTATGGTCCTGCAACCATTGTCAAATATTAATTGACCATGCAGACTTGAGTTTATTTCTGGGCTGTCTGTTCTGGTCCATTGGTCTATATGCCTGTTTTTATGCCAGTACCAGGCTGTTTTGATGACAGTGGCCTTGTAATACAGTTTGATATCAGGTATTGTGATGCCTCCTGCTTTGTTCTTCTTTCTCAAAATTGCAGCAGCTATTCAGGGTCATTTATGGTTCCATATAAATTTCTAAAATATTTGTTCTATATCTGGGAAATATGTCATGGGTACTCTGATAGGGATGGCATTGTATCTATAAATTGCTTTGGGTAATATGGCCATTTTGATGATGTTAATTCATCCAGTCCATGAGCATGGTACATGCTTCCATTTGTTTGTGTCTTCCTTAATTTCTTTCTTTCGTGTTGTGTAGTTTTCTGAGTACAGGTCTTTTACCTCCTTGGTTAGGTTTATTCCTAGGTACTTTATTTTTCTTGTTCCCATATCAAATGGGATTTTTTTCCTGATTTCTTTTTCTGCTGTTTCATTGTTGGTGTATAGGAATGCCTTAGATTTCTGTGTATTGACTTTGTATCCAGCTGTTTTGCCAAATTCATTAATCAGGTCAAGTAGTTTTTTGGTGGAGACTATAGGATTTTCCATGTACACTATCATGTCATCTGCAAACAGTGACAGTTTCATTTCCTCCTTTCCAATTTGGATGCCTTTTATAGCTTTTTCTTGTTTGATTATTGTCGCTAGGACTTCCAGTACTATGTTGAATAGGAGTGGTGAGAAAGGGCATCTTTGTCTTCTTCCGGATCTTAGTGGGAAAGCTCTAAGTTTTTGTTCATTGAGTATGATGTTGGCTGTAGGTCACTCATATATGGCCTTTATTATGTTGAGGAATGCTCCCTCTATTCCCACTTTGCTGTGTGTTTTTATCATAAATGGGTGCTGTACCTTATGAAATGCTTTTCTGGCGTCTATTGATATGATCATGTGATTTTTCTCTTTGCTTTTGTTTATGTGGTGTATTATGTTTATTGATTTGCGAATATTGTACCATCCTTGCATCCTGGGGATGAATCCCACTCCATCACGGTGTATGATCTTTTTAATTCATTGCTGGATACGGTTTGCCAATATTTTGTTGAGGATTTTAGCGTCTATGTTTATCAGCGATATTGACCTGAAGTTTTCTTTCTTTGTTATGTTGTTATCTGGTTTTGGGATTGGGATTATGTTGGCTTCATAAAACGAGTTTGGGAGTCTTCCATCTTATTCAATTTTTTGGAATAATCTGTGGAAAATGGGGGTTAGCTCTCCCTTAAATGCTCTGTAGAATTCCCCTGGGAAACCATCTGGTCCAGGGCTTTTTTGTTTCGGAAGCTTTTGATTACTGTTTCAATTTCGTCTGCTGTTATTGGTCTGTTCAGGTTTTCTGCTTCTTCCTCATTGAGTTTTGGAAGGTTATATTTTTCCAGAAATTTGTCCATTTCATCTACATTTTCACATTTCTTGGCATACAGTTCTTCGAAGTAATTTCTTACAATCCTTTGTATTTCTGTGGTATGAGTTCTAATGTCTCCTTTTTTGTTTCTGATTGTGTTTATTTGCATCCTCTCTCGTTTTTACTTGATGAGCCTGCTTAAAGGCTTGTCGATTTTGTTTAGATTTTCAAAGAACCACTTCCTGGATTCATTGATCCTTACAATTGTGCTTTTAGAATCTATGAAATTTAATTCTGCTCTGATCTTGGTTATGTCCTTCCTTGTACTTGTTCTGATTGTCTTTCTTGCTGTTCCTCTAATTCTTCTAGTTGTAGGGTTAGGTTGTTTATTTGAGATGTTTCTATTCTTTTTCTGTAGGTCTGTATCGCTATGAACTTCCACCTCAGGAATGCCTTTGCTGTGTCTCATTGGTTTGGGATTGCTTTGAGTTCATTTTTGTTTGTTTCCAAAAACTTTTTGATTCTGTCCCTAACCTCATTCTTCACCCATTCATTGTTTAATAGCATGCTATTCAATCTCCATGTTCTGTGGTGTTGTGGAGTTTTTTCCTTGAGATTCGTTTGTAGTTTCAGTCCCTTGTAGTTTGAGAAAATGCTTGATATGATTTTAATTTTGTTGAACTTGTTGACGCTTTTTTCATGTCCTATCCTGTGGTCTATGTTTGAAAATGTTCCCTGTGCATTTGAAAAGAATGTGTATTTTGCTTCTTTGGGATGAAAGGCTCTATATATACAATTAAGTCCATTTCATCTAGGGCATTGTTAAGTGACATGATATATTTGTTGATATTTTGTTTGCAAGATCTGTTCATCTTTGACAATGGGCTATTAAAATCCCTTAGTAAAATTGTGTTGCTGTCAATATCTCTGTTGAAGTCCTCCAAGATTTTCTTTATGTATTTGGGAACTCCTATGTTGGGTGCATATATATTTACAATGTTTATGTCTTCTTCCTTTGTGTAATATGAAGTGACCTTCTGGGTATGTCTTTATGGCCCTTCTTTTGAACTCTCTTTTCTCCAATATGACTATTGCTACCCCTGCTTTTTTTTTTTTACCTGTCCATTTTCTTGGAAAATTTGTTTCCAGCACTTCACTTTCAGTCTGTGTAGGTCTTTCATCCTGAGTTAGGTCTCTTGTAGTCAGCATATGTGTGGGTCATGCTTTCTTATCCATTCAGCTATTCTATGTCTTTGGATTGGAATTTTTATTCCATTTACATTTAAGGTTATTCTTGATAGGTAGTAATTAATTGCTGATTTTTTTGTACCTATGTTCCTCTCTTTATCTCTCTTTTCCTTCCTTTCCATAAAGCAGTCCCTTTAGCATTTCTTGCAGAGCTGGTTTGATGGAGGTGTATTCTTTTAGACTTCTCTGTCTGTGAAACTTCTTATTTGGTCTATGTTAATTGAGAACCTTGCTGGGTAAAGTAGCCTTGGTTGCAGTCCTCTGGTTCTCATTACTTGGAATATTTTTTGCAATTCTCTTCTGGCTTGGAGCGTTTCCATTGAGAAGTCAGTTGCTAACCTTATTGGGGCTACCTTGTATGTTACTTCCTATTTCTCCCTTACTGCCTTTAAGATCCTTTCTTTGTCCTGGAATTTTGCCATTTTAATTATGATGTGTCTTGCAGTGGGCCTCTTTAGGTTCCTCTTGATAGGGACTCTCTGTGTTTCCTGGATTTGTGTGACTTTTTCTCTCATCAAATTAGGGAAGTTTTTTTAAAATATATTTATTGATTATGCTATTACAGTTGTCCCCTTTCCCCTCCCTCACTCCACTCCATCCTTCCCCCCCCCTCCCTCCCACATTCCCCCCCTATAGTTCATGTCCATGGGTCATACTTATAAGTTCTTTGGCTTCTACATTTCCTACACTATTCTTACCTTCCCCCTGTCTATTTCCACCTATCATCTATGCTACTTATTCTCTGTACCTTTCCCCCCCTCTTCCCCTCCCACTCCCCTATTGAAAACCCTCCATGTGATCTCCATCTCTATGGTTCTGTTCCTGTTCTAGTTGTTTACCTAGTTTGCTCTTGTTTTTGTTTTAGGTGTGGTCGTTAATAACTGTGAGTTTGCTGTCATTTTTACTGTTCCTATTTTTGATCTTCTTTTTCTTAGGTAAGTCCCTTTAACATTTCATATAATAAGGGCTTGGTGATGATGGACATCTTTAACTTGACCTTATCTGAGAAGCACTTTATCTGCCCTTCCATTCTAAGTGATAGCTTTGCTGGATACAGTAATCTTGGATGTAGGTCCTTGCATTTAATCTTGGGTAATGTAATTATGATGTGCCTTGGTGTGTTCCTCCTTGGGTCCAGCTTCTTTGGGACTCTCTGAGCTTCCTGGACTTCCTGGAAGTCTAGTTCCTTTGCCAGATCAGGGAAGTTCTCCTTCATTATTTGTTCAAGTAAGTTTTCAATTTTTTGTTCTTCCTCTTCTCCTTCTGCCACCCTTATAATTCGGATGTTGGAATGTTTCAAGATGTCCTGGAGGTTCCTAAGCCTCCTCTCACTTTTCCGAATTCTTGTTTCTCCATCCTTTTCTGGTTGGATGTTTGTTTCTTCCTTCTGGTCCACACCATTGATTTGAGTCCCAGTTTCCTTCGCATCACTATTGGTTCCCTGTACATTTTCCTTTGTTTCTCTTAGCATAAGCTTCATTTTTTCATCTGGTTTTCAAACAAATTCAACCAATTCTGTGAGCGTCTTGATAACCAGTGTTTTAAACTGTGCATCCGATAGGTTGGTATCTCTTCCTCACTTACTTGTATTTTTTCTGGAGCTTTGAAGTGTTCTGTAATTTGGGCCATTTTTTTTTTTTTTTTGTCTTGGTGCGTCTGTTACTTAAAGGGGTGGAGCCTCAGGTGTTCACCGGGGCGGGGGTAACACTGTTTTTGCTGCACTGTGACACTGTACGTGGGGGAGGGGCCGAGAGGGAACAATGGCGCCTGCTCCTCTCTCCACTGGATTTCAGTCTTTCACTCCGCTACCCACAATCAAACTGGGCTCCTCTGGTGCTGGTTCCCGAGTGGGTGGGCTTGTGCCCGCCCTAGGCCCCTGTGGGTCTCTCCAAGGACCTCTCCTGTGAGGCTGGGATTCTCTCCTACTGCCGCCCAAACCCCCACGGGCATTTTCAATCACAGTTTTGAGGCTTTATTCCCCTGCGCTGGAGCCCTGGGTTGCATGGTCTGCTTTGCTCCCCGCCGTTTGTCTGGTTTATCTGTGCGCGAATGTGGGGCCCCGAGGTGCTACCCGCCTCTCTGCCTGCCCCGTTCTCCGCCACTCTTAGTCTGGCCCTCTGGGTTTATCTGCGTGAATGTGGGGCCGCAGGGTCTGCCAGTGGTCAGACTGCCTGCCCCGTTCGTCCCACACTCTGCCAGTCTCAGTCCCGCCAAGGCAATGCGAGTCCTGTCCGCCCCGGCTGCCCGTCTCCGCCCCTCCTACGGGTCTGGATGAATGTTTATTTTTTATTTCCTTGGTGTGGGACTTCCTTACCGTTCAATTTTCTGTCAGTTCTGGTTGTGCAAGGAGGCGCAGTGTGTCTACCTACGCTGCCATCTTGGTTCTCCCCAAGGAAGTTGTCCATCATTACTTTCTCAAACATGTTTTCTCTCCCTTGCTCTTCTTTTTCTCCTTCTGGTATCCCTATTATACGGATATTATTTCGTTGCATGTTGTCCTGTATTTCCCTTAACCCCTCTTCATTCATTCTGAGACTCTTCATTCTCTTGCTCCTTCTTGGTGTTTTTTTCTACTTTGTGTTATAGTTCGCTGATAGGATCCTCTGCTTCATCAAGTCTGCTTTTGATTCCTTCTACTGTGTTCTTCAGTAGAAATTGTATTCTTCATCTCCTCTTGGCCCTTGTTGATAGTTTCTATTTTCTTTTTCATATTGATATAGTTTTCAGTCAGTTCATTGTAGTTTCCCTGTAGTTTTTGATAATTCTGTGTGAGCTCATTATGTTTCCTTATAAACAATTCTTTGAACTCAATATGTGATAGTTGACTTGCCTCTTTTTCAGTTAGGATTGTTTGTGAGACTTCCCCCTTTCCTTTCATTTGAGGATCACATCTTTGTCTTCCCATTGTTTGTGAGACTCTTCCTTTTAGCCTCTTCTTCTTAAGTTGCTCTCTTCTGTCCCCCTGGGTTTATAGTGTGAACTGCTGTGGTAGAATACCTGTGAGATTCAGTGGTACAGTCTCCTTGATCTCCCGATCTTACTGATCTTGGGCTGTGGTTTATGTTGGCTCCCTGTATGTGTTTAGTTTTTGGTTCTTGTTGAGACTTTCTTTGGTTGGTCTTTCCCACCAGCTGGTTATCTGCGGTCAGTCAGTTCCCCACATCTTGTTTTCTGTTTTGCAAGTGTGGGCAGGTTGTGTTGGAGCTTGTTCTTCTGTATGTGCAAGGTTTTGAGACTTCTGTCTTGCTCTTGTTCAGTTGTTTGTTCTTATTATTTTCTTCACTATTTAGTTGTATTTCCAGATAGGTCCTAGGTTGAGTTAGTGTGAAAAATATAGAATGCTTCATGAATGTACGTGTCATCCTTGTGTAGCGGCCTTGCTAATCTTCTCTGTATCATTCCAATTTTAGTATATGTGCTGCCGAAGCGAGCACCCTTTACTATTTCTGCTGACCAGTCAGTTGTTAATGTTTTTGTGGTTCTGTTGCATGTGATGAATCATTTTTCCACTGCTTTTTTTAAAGATTTTTTTTTTTAATTTTTGGTTCTTTTCATTGTGACTATGTTGTCTCTGGGTGTACATTTCTGCATTTATCCTGCTTAGAGTTCCTTAAACATATTGGATGGCTAAATTAGTGGTTTTCAGCAGATTTGATACTTTTTTCAGCTATTATTCTTTTGAGTAATTTTTGATTCAAGTATAAACCTACCTTCACTACCTCATAATCAGGTCTTAATATTGATTGTTGTGTTTTTTTACTGACAAGATAGAAACAGAGTCATGGATACATGGAACAGACTGACAGCTGTCAGTGGGAGGTGGAATAAGGACTAATTGAAAGAAGGTAAATGGATTTTCCAAAGAACATATGAATCCTCTGCATGACCCATAGACACAGACAACAGTTGTGGTGGCCAGAAGGAAGGTGGTATGGGGGCTAGGTAAAGGTGGGCAAAGGCCTAGGGAGAGTGATGGGCATGTCTGCAATAGTGTCAGCAATAACAATAAAGCTGAAAAACACAACCAAAAAAATTGGACCCAAGAGGAACACACCAAGACACATCATAATTAAGTTATCCAAGATTAAAGATAAGGAGAGGATCTTAAAAGCAGCAAGAGAAGAGGACAGTTACCTACAAAGGAGTTCCCATAAGACTATTAACAGAATCTCAAAAGAAACCTTTCAGGCAAAAAAGGGCTTGAAAGAAGTATTTGAAGTCATGAAAGGCAAGGACCTACATCCAAGATTACTCTATCCAGAAAAGCTATCCTTTAGAATGGAAGGGCAGATAAAGTGCTTCCCAGATAAGGTCAATTTGAAGGAGTTCATCATCACCAAGCCTTATATGAAAGGTTAAAGGGACTTAGCTAAGAAAAGAAGAAGATAAAAACTATGAACAGTAAAATGACAACAAAATCAGAACTATAAACAACTGAACCTCAAAAAAACAAAAACAGGAAGAAAATGGAAGTGAGATAGGTGGGAGTGGAGTCCACTTCCCCTCGGCACCAGTGAAACTTCTAGCTGATCTGAGGAACAGAGTGAACAGCCAATGGTATTCCAGCATATATGAAGATCAGAGAGCAAAGATAGAGGACATTGAAAGATCAGACAGTAAGAAGAGTATTTAAGGACAATAAGGTCCCTGGGACCAGCACAGGGACCAGGGCAGCTGAAAAAACCTGGCTGGGGCACAGGTCTTCTGCAGGATTCTTGAGAGAGAGCCAGGCTGGGCTGTGTGAGAGGCCAGGTGCTTGTCTGGACCAGAGGGGCTTGAATAGGAGGAATTTCGTGAAAAGAAAAAGATAAAATAGAGGCACTCAGCGGCTGTTTAGAGAATTCTCCACAGCAGCCATGGCCTCTTTCACCCCTACCCCCTCAGCCCCTGGACTATGAACACTGGATAAGCAACCCCAGCACACACCTGAATCCCAGTTGGCGCATGTTGGGAACTGCCCTGCCTGTTTTCAAAAGCTGTAACCCCCCATGGTTAAGGCTTAGTCAGAGTTGGGAACATAAGCCACTAAGGAGACAAAGCTTATCTCCCTGGCAGGTGTGCCATCTCTGCCCACTTCACCCTGCTTGGCCCTGAGCTTGACCAGTTAGCCAAATATGGGTAAGATTCCTCAAGGGAGGAGCAACCTAAGACTGGCTCTGGTCACCAGGAATAAGCTCGCAGGGAAGGACTCGAGGTACTATAGAAAAAGGGGGTGATGGACCCTCACCCCTAGGCTTCGAAATAGCCTGAGTCCTCATTCTGTCTGCAAGAAGTCTCCTAATCTCTTGTCTGCCTTACTCCCTTGCCTGACTTAAGCCTGAAACAATGACAGAGGGCAGTGCAGTCCTGTGCTGGGAGGGGCGGATTCCCTGGGGAATCAGACCTAAGAGCAAATACATACATTCCTGTGAAACCTACTTAATTAGTACCCTCAGCTTAAAAGATAAGATTCCAGACCTGAGATGAGTCTGGCACCTAAAGTTTTATAGCCCTCTAACTAAATGTCTGTAACTCAGAATAAACCCTCAAATTTCTCTGTAAATTATGTATTGTTTAACCCTTACTGGCTGACAATGATTGATGAGCTTTATCTGTATTCCTGTGTGAATGAACCTAATAAAAGCCCATGGGAAAAAAGGCTCAGGGCCCTTCTCCTTTGAGAGATTGGCCACCTCTCCTCCCCAAGAAGATCATGTCTTAGTAGACTTATTCTTCATCCATGGCGGACAGGGGCTGCAATAATGCGCCCCGACAGGTGCACACATGGATCAGAGGCCTGGGTGCACAAACTGAAACCCCGGGTGGGTATGCACACTGATCAGCACCCTGGGCACCCACACCTGAAACTCCGGGTTGGTGCGCACTCTGATCAGCAGCCCAGCTGCCCAGGCACACGGGCCCAACGCCTGGGATTAGTGGGGACGAAGATCAGCGACCTGGACGCCTGGGCACACAGGCACAAAACCACCGGGTGGGTGCATACCCTGATCACTGGCCTGGGTGCCCACACCTGAAGCCCAGGCAGTGCGAACCCTGATCAGTGCCCTGGGTGCACACACCTGAAACCTCTGGTGAGTGTGAACGCTGATCAACGGCCTGGCTGCCCACGGGCGACCATGCCTGAAGCACCAGGGGCAGAACACCTCTGACCTAGCCCATGCACACAGAGCCCTGCAGGCCCTACTCGCTCTCTAGGAGGAAGGCAGAATGCTCAGCAGACGGGAGCTGTAGGGCTAGGGGAGACTGCACTCCCTGAAAAGACTTAACCCAGTAAGGGGCTAAAATACCCTCAAGGAACACCAGGAGCCCCTAGCATCTAGGACAGCAAAGAGCAAGAAGGTGGAGTGTGAGTTGCCCCTAATTGGTGCACATCAAGGACAGCACAACTGGTGGACTACAGGCCTAGGGGGGAGTAAAAAGACCCTGAGGAACTGGACTGGAGGGTGGACAACAGCAGAGAGAGTGTAGCTGAGAAAGGGAGAAAAGTGAAACCAATCCCTCCACATACCCCCTCCCGTTTCACAGAAAGGAAGACAAGCAGAACTGACCTCACCAGTTTAAAGCCAGGAGAAGACTTTCCTTTTCCCTTTTTTTTTCTCTTTTTTTTCTTTCTATTTTCAAACAGGTGAGACAATAAAACCTGAAGCTCTGAAAAGACCAGTGTTAGACCTTGTTATACGCATAAACGACAGTCCAAGAACAGTGAGCTCAGGAGATTAAGGAGAGAGCACCACTGAATCCCACTGACATTCTACAATAAAAGTCATACTATAAACCCAAGGAGGCAAAACAGATCAATTTAAGAAGCAGAAGCTAACAAGAAGAGTCTCACAAACAATGGGAAGACAAAGAAACAATCCCCAAATGAAAGGAAAGGAGGAAGCCTCAGAAAGAATGCTAACTGAAAAAGAGGAGAGTCAGCTATCAGATATTGAGTTCAAAGAATTGGTTGTCAGGAAACTCACTGAGCTCACAGAGAACTACCAGAAACTAAAGGGAAACTACAGTGAACTCACTGCGAACTGTATCAACATGAAAAAGGAAATAGAAACTGTCAAGAAGGGCCAAGAGGAAATGAAGAATACAATTTCTGAATTGAAGAACACAGTAGAAGGGATCAAAAGCAGACTTCATGAAGCAGAGGATCAGATCAGCGAGCTGGAGGACAAAGTAGAAAAAAACACCCAGAATGAGCAAGAAAAGGAAAAGAGGCTCAGAAAGAATGAAGAGGGATTAAGGGAAATGCGGGACAACATGAAAGGAAATAATATCTATATAATAGGGATACCAGGGGGAAGAAGAAGAGCAGGGGAGAGAAAACCTGTTTGAAAAAGAAATGAGGGAAAATTATCCTAATCGCGTGAGAGAAAAAGTCACCCAAATCCAGGATACACAGAGAGTCCCAAACACGAGGATCACAAAAAGGCCCACTGCAAGACAAGTCATAATTAAAATGGCAAAATTCCAGGACAAAGAAAGGATCTTAAAGGCAGCAAGGGAGAAAAGGGAAGTAACATACAAGGGAGCCCCAATAAGGATAGCAACTGACTTCTCAAAGGAAACGCTCAGAGCCACAAGAGAATGGCAAAAAATATTCCAAGTAATGAGAACCAGAGGACTGCAACCAAGGCTACTTTACCCAGCAAGGCTCTCAATCAAGATAGAAGGCCAAATAAAGAGCTTCCCAGAAAAAAGAAGTCTAAAAGAATACACCTCCACCAAACCAGCTCTGCAAGAGATCTGAAAGGGACTGCTTTAAGGAAAGGAAGGAAAACAGAGAGAGGAACACAGGTAGGAAAAAATGGAAATGAATAACTACCTATCAAGAATAACCTGAAATGTAAATGGATTACATGCTCCAATCAAAAGACATAGAAAAGCTGAATGGATAAGAAAATATGAACCACACATATGCTGCCTACAACAGACCCACCTCAGGACAAAAGACCAACACAGACTGAAAGTGAAGTGCTGGAAACAAATTTTCCAAGCAAATGGACAGGGAAAAAAAAAAAAAGCAGGGGTAGCAATATTCATATCAGACAAATTAGACTTCAAAAAAAGGGCCATAAAGAGAGACCCAGAAGGTCACTTCATAATACCCAAAGGCAGAATCCACCAAGAAGACATAAACATTGTAAATAAATATGCACCCAACATAGGAACACCCAAATGCATAAAGAAAATTTGGAGGACTTCAAGAAAGATATTGACAGCAACACAATTATAATAGGGGACTTTAACACCCCACTGTCAAAAATGGTCAGGTCTTCCAAACAAAATATCAAAAAGGATATTGTGTCACTGAATAATACCCTAGATGAAATGAACTTAACTAATATATAGAGAGCTTTTCACCCTCAAAAAGCAAAATACACATTCTTTCCAAGTGTACATAGAACATTTTTAAAGATAGGCCACATGATAGGACACAAAGCAAGCCTCAACAAATTCAAGAAAATGGAAATCATACCAAGCATTCTCTCAGACTACTAGGGACTGAAACTAAAAACCAACCCCAAAGGAGAAATCCCAAAACACTAAAAATCATGGAGATTGAATAGCATTCTTTCAAACATTGAATGGGTCAAGAACGACATTAGGGAAGAAATCAAAAACTTTCTGGAAACAAATGAAAACGAACTCACAACAACGCAATACTAATGGGACACAGCTAAGGCAGTCCTGAGAGGGAAGTTCATAGCAATACAGGCCTACCTTAAAAAGATAGAAACATTTCAAACAAACAAACTAACCCTTCACCTACAAGAACTAGAAGAACAACAACAAAGACAGCCCAGAGAAAGTAGAAGGGAGGAAATAACCAAGATCAGAGCAGAGTTAAATGACATAGAGACTAAAAGCACAATCCTAAGGATCAATGAATCCAGGAGCTGGTTCTTTGAAAAGATAAACAAAATAGACAAGCCTTTAAGTAGGCTCATCAAGAAAAACAGAGAATATTCAAATCAACACAATTAGAAATGAACTAATAGAGATTACAACTGATACCACAGAAATACAAAGGATCGTAAGATATTACGACGAACAACTGTATGCCAAGAAATTTGAAAACCTAGGTGAAATGGACACATTTCCAGAAAAATATAATCTTCCAAAACTGAATGAAGAAGAAGCAGAAAACCTGAACAGACCAATCAGAGCAAACGAAATTGAAGCAGTCATCAAAAAACTCCCAACACACAAAAGCCCTGGACCAGATGATTTCCCAAGAGAGTTCTACAAAGCATTTAAGGAAGAGCTAACCCTTATCCTTCACAGACTATTCGAAAAAATCCAAACTGATGGAAGACTCCCCAACAATTTTTATGAAACCAGCATCATCCTAATCCCAAAACCAGATAAAGACACAATGAAAAAGAAAACTTCGGGCCAATATCGCTAATGAACATAGACCCTAAAATTCTCAAAAAAAATATTGGCAAATCACATCCAGCAATACATTAAAAATTTCATACACCATGACCAAGTGGGATTCATCGCAGGGATGCAAGGATGGTACAATATTCGCAAATCAATAAACATAACACATCACCTCAACAACAGCAAATACAAAAATCACATGATCATATCAATAGATGCGGGAAAAGCATTTGATAAGATACAGCAACCATTTCTGATAAAAACAGTCAGCAGAGTGGGAATAGAGGGAGCATTCCTCAACATAATAAAGGCCATATATGAGAGACCTACAGCAAACATCATACTCAATGGACAAAAACTTAGAGCTTTTCCACTATGATCAGGAACAAGACTAGGATGCCCTCTCTCACCACTCCTATTTAACATAGTATAGGAAGACCTAGCTACAGCAATCAGACAAGAAAAAGAAATAAAAGTTATCCAAATTGGAAAGGAGGAAATGAAACTGTCACTGTTTGCAGATGACATGATACTGCACATGGAAAATCCTGTAGACTCCACCAAAAATCTACTCGACCTAATAAAAGAATTTGGCAAAACACCTGGATACAAAGTGAATACACAGAAATCTAAGGCATTCCTGTACACCAACAATGAAACAGCAGAAACAGAAATCAGGGAAAAAATCCCAGTTAATATAGCAACAAGAAAAATAAAGTACCTAGGAATAAACCTAACCACGGAGGTAGAAGACCTGTACTCAGAAAACTACACAACACTGAAGAAAGAAATTAAAGAAGACACAAACAAATGGAAGCATGTACCATGCTTATGGATTGGAAGAATTAACATCATCAAAATGGCCATACTGCCCAAAGCGATTTATAGATTCAGTGCAATCCCTACTAAAGTACCCATGACATACTCCACAGATATAGAACAAATATTTCATACATTCATGTGGAACCATCAATGACCCCGAATAGCTGCAGCAATTTTGAGAAAGAAGAACAAAGCAGGAGGGATCACAATACCTGTCATGAAACTGTAATACAAGGCCACTGTAATCAAAACAGCCTGGTACTGGCATAAAAACAGGCACATAGACCAATGGAACAGAATAGAGAGCCCAGAAATAAACCCAAGTCTTTACGGTCAATGAATATTTGACAAATGGGACACCAGCATTAAATGGAGCAAAAACAGCCTCTTCAACAGATGGTGTGGGGAGATCTGGACAGCTACGTGCAAAAAAATGAAACTCGATCACCAACTTACACCATACACAAAAATAAATTCGAGGTGGGTAAAAGACTTAAATGTAAGTGTAGCACCATAGAAGTCCTAGAGGAAAACATTGGCAGGAAAATCTCAGACATTCCCCGCAGCAACATCCTCACAGACACGTCCCCTAAAGCAAGAGACACAGAAGACAGAATAAACTAATGGGACCTCATCAAAATAAAAAGCTTCTGCATGGCTAAAGAAAACAGCATTAAAATACAAAGAGAACCAGCAATATGGGAAAACATATTTGCCAATGATACACCAAACAAGGGCCTGATCTCCAAAATATATAAAGAACTCACACGACTCCACTCCCGGAAGTCAAACACCCAGTGAAAAAATGGGCAAAGGACTTAAACAGATACTTCTCCAAGGAAGACATACAGAGGGCCCATAGACATATGAAAAGATACTCAGCATCACTAGCCGTCAGAGAGATGCAAATTAAAACCAGAATGAGGTACCACCTCACACCAGTCAGAGTGGCCAACATAAACAAATCCACAAACAAATGTTGGAGAGGATGCAGAGAAAAGGGAACCCTAGTGCACTGTTGGTGGGATAGCAGACTGGTGAGGCCACTGTGGAAAACAGTATGGATTTTCCTCAGAAAACTAAAAATGGAACTGCCCTTTGACTCAGAAATTGCGCTGCTGGATTTACACCCTAAGAACCCTGAAATACCAATCCAAAAGAGCCTATGCACCCCAATGTTCATAGCAGCACAATTTACAATAGCCAAGTACTGGAAGCAACCTAAGTGCTCATCAGCAAATGAGTGGATCCAATAACTTTGGTGCATTTACACAATGGAATTCTATGCAGCAGAGAGAAAGAAGGAGCTTATACCCTTTGCAACAGCATGGATGGAACTAGAGAATATTATGCTAAGTACAATAAGCCAAGCGGTGAGGGACAAATACTATATGATCTCACCCTTAACTGGAACATTATCATAGAAGAAAAATGGAAACAAAATACACCCAGAGACATTGAAGTTAAGAACAATCTAACAATAGCCAGGGGGGAGTGGGGTGGGGACAGTGGGAAGAGGGGATTACAGGAACTACTCTATAAAGGACACATGGACAAAATCAAGGGGTAGGGTGGAGGTCGGGGAGGGAGGTGGGTTCAGCTGCGGTGGGGTGGAAGGATGGGGAGAAAAGGCATACAGCTGTATTTGAATAACAATAAAAATTAATTAAAAAAGAAAACTAAGCAAACCATAGTACAGGAACAGAATCACTGATGTGGACATCACATGGAGGATTGTGAGTGGGCAGGGGGTCGGGGAGAAAGGGAGGAAAGTACAGGGAATTAGAAGAATAAATGATAAGTGCAAAATAGGCAGAGGGAGGTTAAGAATACTGTTTGAAGTGGAGAAGCCAAAGAACATATATGCATTACCCCTGGACATAAAGTAAGTGGCGGGGAATGCTGGAGGTTGCAGGGCAGAGGGGGATAAAGGGGAGACAAAAATGAAACTATTATAGCATAGTCAATATAATATACTTAAAGGTAATAAAAAGAAATTGTATATATATATATATATATATATATATATATACAATGGAATATTAGTCATAAAAATGAATGGAATCTTGCCATGTGTGAAAACATGAATGGACCTGGAAGGTATTATGCTAAGTAAGTCAGACAGAGAAAGACATATACCATATGAAGAAAGAAAACAGAATCAAACTCATAGAAGCAGAGAACCTATTGATGGTTGCCTAATGGGAGGGGATTAGGGAGTGGCAGAAAAAGGGGAAGGGATTAAGATATGTAAATTGCTAGTTATAAAAACAATCACAGAAGTGTAAACTACAGCAGAAGAAATATGGTGAAATATTGTAATAACTACCATGTCCTGTATTCAGCCTCATATGCATGCTCCAGGCCAGAGAAAGGTAAAGGAAACAGCAAGAGGAACCTGGAACTGTGTATAGTAAGAAAGCAAATATTGCCTGAAACCTTTCCCAAACTTTCTTTACATCTCATTCATCATGAACTACATCACATGGTTATCCCTAACTTCAAGGAACATTAGAAAACATTGCTTTTTCTTGGAACATTGTTATGTGGACAGAATTGAATTTCTTTAGTAAAGAAGATGGGGAGAATGCATATTAGACTAACAGGACTTGTTACATCAGGTGCTACATTAATATAGTGAAAAAAAAAGTATAAAACCAAGCAGTCACTCACTCATAATCTTGCTCAGACAGAAGACTAAAGCACTATATACCAAAATGTTAGCAATGTTTACATTTTAGGGGTAGGATTCAGGTGTCTTAATCTTATTTATAATATTCTATATTCTCCAAGTTCTTTTTACAATGAACATATACTACTCTCATGATTAGGTAAGTATGTTTTTTAAACAAAAGTGTACAGATATTTCATTTCTGCTGTGGTTATAACAGAAAGCATTGGAAGACAACCTATATCTTCATCGACAGAGATCTGATTAAATAAGTTATGGTATATTTATACAATGTGATTTATAAACACTTTTAAAAATGAAACACATCTAAAGGTACTGTCATAGGTAATGTTTAAGTTATATAAAGTGAAAAAAGTTTCAGAATAGTATGATCCCATTTATTCTTTTAAAATATAGACAATTTTGAACATAGGTAGATATCCTTACATGCATTGAAGGTGGTAGGCAAGATTATCCCCTAAGTGTTAACTGTTTTCTTGGGGGAGCAGTATTGAAGGAGGGAGAATGTATTCTTTATTTTTTAAAAAATGAACACAATTGTTATTATTTGAACTGTTTTTACAACAAGAATACAATGTTTATCATTCAATCTAAAGATATTAAAAATAAACAAAAATTCAAATTATTTCAATAAAGGGTTGTGGACTCTAAAGGCTTAAAGTTCTGGTTTGAAGACAGTAACTTTTGTTCCTTTTGGGTACAGTGGAGCATTTGCAAGTGTGGGATCTTGCACTCCACAACTTCAGAAATGTGCTGTTAAATAAATGAACGGACATAGCACATGGATATCAGTGAGGAAAGGGACCACATACTAACAGAGTAGGGAGGGTGGTTGCAGATCAAAAGGTGTATTGCATTAAAAAAGGTGATTCCAAACTTTAAACACCATAAAGACTATACTTCAGGAGTTAGCAGTCAAATCCTTTTCCTTGCTAGTCTTGGTGGATATCACCTTAATATTTGCTTTAACTCTTGATAGCCAGAAAAGCTCCTATTGTGGTTCTGCAAGCTATTTGCAACCTTTCACAGGCTCTTTCTTTCCTGGGAGATAGAGACAGATGACATGATGAAGGAAAATGCACAGTCCCTATTCTCTTTCTGCAGTCAGAAGGGCCAAGATTAGCCCTCAGAAACAACTGCAGTGTTAATATACATGACATGAAAAAGGCTCCTGACAAGGGGAAATGAGATCATGATTTCAAAATGATCTTTCCCCATTTCTCTGGTTTAAATATGCCTAAGATGCTGAAGAGTGTTAGACAACATTTTATGCATAAAACCTACTCTTGCAGTGGTCCTGGGAAAATATTTCAATTAAAAACACTGAACTTTTAGCATTTCTGCCAAAGTAGCCTTATTTGTGTGTGTGTGTGTGTGTGTGTGCCTTTTGCCTTTTGTAAGGCAACAGAATAAAACAAGCAGCTTCTACCCCCAAGACTACACATTCTTTTTTTGGCAGCTCTATTTACGCATCTGATTTATATGGTTTGTTTAATTGAAAGTATAAAGAATTTTCCTTTCAAATTCTTTCCTACATTCTGATTCCTGATATCCAGGCCTCAAGGATATCTTCATCTGCTTCTTTTAATCTCCCAGAGAAATCTGGAAGAGGCTCCCTTAACTTGTTTCCCTCTAATGTTAACCCACAATGGGAATGATAAGTCTGTTATTTCAGTTTCTGTTTTCTTCTCTGGCCACTTCAGAATCAGATATGAAAATTAATGAATATGTTTGCATAGTGCTTGGGAAGTCATTAAAGATATGGGAAATGAAGTATAAATTCTTATATTATATCTGTACATATTCTTTTGGAAATCATCTTGGGGATTCTGGAGCTCTAGTTAATACTGAAATGGCTTCCCTCTAGATTCACTAGTAGGAACAAAAAATTCACAGCTTGACATGGAAATGCCAGCAACAGTCAATACTTCTCTTTCCCTCTTGCAGGGTGTGCGATAGGACCCACTGTTCTTATATCCCCACCTCAGAAAGATTAGTGGGGTCCTCTGTGTGGAGTTTCTCTAGTACCATCATCAGCACACAGCCACAGATTCTGTTCTTCAGTCCACCATCTAGACTCAGCATGCCCACTTTCTGGAAGAAAAGGCCCTACCACCCTTTCTTTCTGGGCAACCTTTACCATCTTCAACTTGGCCAAGGCTGTGTGGCTGCTGGCCTGGAAACCACCCACTGGGGCAAAGTTGTTACATTTTGCGACATTGATGAGAACAAGATTTAGAATGGCATCTACTGCTAGGGGACTCTCAGAAAAGGCCCATGCCTGGGGTTCCGATCCTGCACTTCTGAGCTACCCATTTGCCCTTTGTCATCTTTGCAAAGCTGAATCTTTGGGGGTTGGGGGTAGCCATTGAGGGGAACCTGAGGCTTCTGCACCTACAAGAGGGTGAGGACTTCATTCACTTCCTCTGGAAGAGGCTCACAGAAGTTTCCTCCAGGCAAGGATTCAGACACTGCTCTGCAGTGTGACCATTTCACCTCCTTGCTGTCTCACTGGAACTTCTTTGAACTCCCCTTGTGATGTGTCCCTCCACAACATGCACCTTTTGAAGGAAGTGCTCCCTGGACCTGGCAGATAAGACAATGTAATTGTTGCATGTGCAGCCCCTCAGGAGAGGAGCCTTTCTCACCAGGGTGGCTGTGGAGGTCAGAGGTGTCACTGGAGGCCCAGGCCTGGTTCTCTTGGACCCCAGACCTTGGCTGCATGACTTTGCCAGTCTTTTTCACCTAAAATTTGAAACTTCTCATTTATTTCAGGAGGAAGGCAGTTTTAAGGCTTGAATGAAATGAAAGTTAATCTACAAAGTTTTTAAGAACTAAAAAATACTAATGTATTTAGTAAAATTTGCTTCTCAAGATTTTTTTATTAAATATATTTTGTGTACCTTTCCCCCCCTTGAAAATCAGCAATCTCCTTTTATGTTTCCTGAAAGAACAGCTCTGTGAATGTTTTCATGGGTTGTCAAACAAATATAATGAGACCGGTCTATGGCAGCATTCGGGAAACAGAGCAGCCAAGTCATGAAATTGTACCCTGTGCCATTTGTTGGTGTGCCTTACTTGCTGAACCAAGCTGCACAAATGTTTTGTTAAGCTCTCTACTGTATTGGCTTTTGAATAACCATTTCCCTCCATGTTCTATGTTGATTTGTGATGTCTTTAAACACTTACCATTTTCAGAGTTTTGGACAAAGGGGAATAATGCTTTGGTTCCAATATCAGTTCTCTTTATAGCACTGAACATGTAATCACAACTAAAATCTTGGTTTTTCTTTTCTCCTTGAGGATATAGGTATTGAAAAGAGCATTGGCTCAATCTTGTTGGTCTTATCCATCTGATATATGGTTGCTAATATGATATGATTAATAAGACAATTTGGCTATGATATTGTGGCAGTGTGGCCACAGAATATTGATTTAATCCACAGGCCCTTTTTCTCTTCTATTACTTTCCCCCACTTAGGTCCATTTTTCTTTAGTTTACAGTTATATATGACACCACCACATTTAAAAACTTTTGTTCAATTTTAATTTTTGACTGTCATAAAGTCCAAGCTTTAATGCACTGATATGCATAATTTCAAGTTGCTTTCCTCCCTACAACAACATAACAGCCAGATCTACAAGTTCCCAGTCTGGTTATTAATGTAATTCAACCAGCCAGTCAGATATCCAGTGCATTGCTCAGCCATAAACCGCAACAAAAAGCTAATTTGGTCAGTTATAGCAATTTTGTCTAAAGGTTTATAATTTGAGTAATGCTCTTTTAACAGACTAGTTTTTCCAGCATCCATTTTGGAAAGTGTATCTGGAAAATGGAGATACTATGGAAAATAGAGAAATAAAAGTAGAGAAAAGGGATATCATCTTTAGATGCATTTACCATATTTGCCTCCAGTTCTGTTTTTAGCATTTGACTGCATACTCTGTTCAAACCCAGATAAATTATTGCTTCCCACAGGTCATCATCATTCTTTCCACTCATCTCAAAGCCATTCATCATCATCTCCAAAGTGTGTTTTGACTTATGCTAAACTTTGAAAGGATACACTCAAAGTTGGAGTTGAAATATTATGAGACTAGATGCAGAAATTAAATGTTTGCCTTTGTTCATGGATGTTCCCCAAATTCAATTATGTACATTGACGCTTCTGCCACATGCCATTCTGTTCCTTTTGTATAAAAACACCCCTTGATTTCCTTGAACAACTGGTTAATTCTTCAAAATCCTTTGACATTCAAATTGTCAGTTTCTAAAATGTCTTCCCTGACTTCTTCCCATAGGTAATAAATAATTCAACAGTAGCTCTCCATTAGACAGAAAATGTATTTTGTTAAAGTCATTATCTTTCCTGGCTATCCCTAAGTCATTATTTAATCCTCACAACTATATCAAGAGGTAGATAATAATCCAATCAACCACAGAAGAAACTGCTCCTTAAAGAGATTAAGTAATTTTCTTAAGGCTACACAGCTAGTACATGGGAGAGGCAAGATTGGAACCCAAGTTCCATGGTCTATATACTAGGCTCCTATAGCATTGTTTCCCAAAAAGTGGCACATAAACCACTGCGGCTATGATACATGAATTCAGATAATGCATGAACATCTTTACACGAATTATTTTCTATCTATTCATTTTTGTGAAATACACAGAGAATAAGATAACAAATCAGTTATCACCATTTTACTAAATTTGCTTCATATTTTTATTTGGAAGGAATAAAACATTATACATAGCTGAAGACCTCTTTGCTGCACTCCCAGATCTCATTCCTCTCCAACCTTCGTCAGAAGTAACCACAATCCTAAATTTAGCAATTATCATTTCTTGTAAGCTTTTAAACTGCTATGTATGTATTTATTAATATACAAACATTGTTTTGCTTCTATTCAACCTTTTCATAAATAGGACACCGTATATGTTACTTTGAAGCTTGTTTTTTATGCTTCATTTTATTATTAATACCTATTTATTTGATACACATGGCCTTTGTTCCATCATGGTAGGTGCTGTAAACCGTTTGATTGTATCCATATGTCACATTTATTTATACATTCTCCCCTTTACAAACATATAAATTACTTCCAATGTTTCATATTACAAATAATGCTGCACTTAGCATTCCTGTGCATGTCTCTTTGTGTACATGTGTTATATTTTTCTCTAGGATACAAACCACAAAGCAGAATGACTAAGACATAGGTTATTCAAGGACTGTCTGGAAAGTATATAGATATGCACTATGAAAAATAGAGACATTTATTGAAGAAGATATACAAAATGCAAGAAACATTGTACATAGGACAATGACACCTCAGTCCCCTACAAAGTAGGTACATTGAGATCTCACATAGTCCTCCCAATTTCCATCAGCTACCCCATCATATTTTCCAAAATCTCACTGAGAGTCCAAAATCTCTTCCCTTTCAAAGGTGGTATTAGTTTTGGGAAAACCAGAAGTCACAGAGTGCCAAATCTGGGATTTGGAGGGGCTGAGTCACCTCGATGATTGGATGGTTCACAAAAAACTTCCATAAAAGACGTGATGTGTGAGTGGGCACACTGTTGTGAGAAAGCTGCCAGTCATCAGTTGCCCATAGCTGCCACCTGCTTAATCACCTGAATAGTTTCCGTGGAGGAATGTTCAAGATTAAGGCAAAATATTTTTCTTTTTCTTTTTGATTTCTTTAAATTACTTTATTGTTGTTCAATTACAGTTGTCTCCATTTTTTCCCACCACACCCCGCCCACCCCAGCCAAACTCACCTCCCTCCCTTGCTTCCATCCTCACCCTAGGTTTTCTGAAAGTGTCCCTTATAGTAGTTTCTGAAAATCCTTCTCGTGACAGTCCCCGCCACCCTCCCCTCTGGCTATTGTTACACTGTTCTTAATTTCAATGTATCTGGTTATACATTATTTGCTTTTTCTTGTTGTTGATTATGTTCCAGTTAAAGGTGAGATCATATGGTATTGGTCTCTCATGACCTGGCTTATTTCACTTAGCATAATGCTCTCCAGTTCCATCCATGCTGTCACAAAGGGTATAAGCTCCTTATTCCTCTCTGCTGTGTAGAATTCCACTGTGTAAATGAACGATACCTTTTTTTAATTTTTATTGTTATTCAAATACAGTTGTATGCCTTTTCTCCCCATCCCTCCACCCCACACCAGCTGAACCCACCTCCCTCCCCGACCTCCACCCTCCTCCTTGATTTTGTCCATGTGTTCCTGTAATCCCCTCTTCCCACTGACCCCACCCCACTCCCCCCTGGCTATTGATAGATTGCTCTTAACTTCAATGTCTCTGGTTATATTTTGTTTCCTTTTTTCTTCTATTGATTATGTTCCAGTTAAGGGTGAGATCATACAGTATTTCTCCCCCACCGCCTGGCTTATTGTACTTAGCATAATATTCCCCAGTTCCCTCCATGCTGTTGCAAAGGGTATAAGCTCCTTCTTTCTCTCTGCTGCGTAGAATTCCATTGTGTAAATATACCATAGTTTCTGGATCCACTCATTTGCTGATGGGCACTTAGGTTGCTTCCAGTACTTGGCTATTGTAAATTGTACTGCTCTGAACATTGGGATGCACAGGTTCTTTTGGATTGCTATTTCAGGGTTCTTATGGTATAATCCCAGCAGCGCAATTTTTGAGTCAAAGGGCAGTTCCATTTTTAGTTTTCTGAGGAAATTCCATACTCTTTTCCACAGTGGCCTCACCAGTCTGCATTCCCACCAAGAGTGCACTAGGGTTCCCTTCTCTCCGCATCCTCTCCAACATTTGTTTGTGGATTTGTTTATTTGGCCATTCTGACTGGTGTGAGATGGTACCTCATTCTGGTTTTAATTTGCATCTCTCTGATGGCTAGTAATGCTGAGCATCTTTTCATATGTCTCTGGGCCCTCTGTATGTCTACCTTGGAGAAGTATCTGTTCAAGTCCTTTGCCCATTTTTTCATTGGGTTGTTTGTCTTCCTGGAGTGGAGTCGTGTGAGTTCTTTATATATTTTGGAGATCAGGCCCTTGTCTGAGGTATCATTAGCAAATATGTTTTCCCATACCGTTGGTTCTCTTTTTATTTTAATGCTGTTTTCTTCAGCTATGCAGAAGCTTTTTATTTTGACAAGGTCGCATTTGTTTATTCTTTCCTTTATGGCCCTTGCTTTAGGGGACATGTCTGTGAGGATGTTGCTGCGTGGAATGTCTGAGATTTTCCTGGCAATGTTTTCCTCTAGGACTTTTGTGGTGTTACAACTTATATTTAAGTCTTTTACCCATCTCGAATTTATTTTTGTGTATGGTGTAAGTTGGTGATCGAGTTTCATTTTTTTGCACGTAGCTGTCCAGATCTCCCCACACCATCTGTTGAAGAGGCTGTTTTTGCTCCATTTAATGCTGGTGTCCCATTTGTCAAATATTCATTGACCGTAAAGACTTGGGTTTATTTCTGGGCTCTCTATTCTGTTCCATTGGTCTATGTGCCTGTTTTTATGCCAGTACCAGGCTGTTTTGATTACAGTGGCCTTGTATTACAGTTTCATGACAGGTATTGTGATCCCTCCTGCTTTGTTCTTCTTTCTCAAAATTGCTGCAGCTATTCGGGGTCATTGATGGTTCCATATGAATGTATGAAATATTTGTTCTATATCTGTGGAGTATGTCATGGGTACTTTAGTAGGGATTGCACTGAATCTATAAATCGCTTTGGGCAGTATGGCCATTTTGATGATGTTAATTCTTCCAATCCATAAGCATGGTACATGCTTCCATTTGTTTGTGTCTTCCTTAATTTCTTTCTTCAGTGTTGTGTAGTTTTCTGAGTACAGGTCTTCTACCTCCGTGGTTAGGTTTATTCCTAGGTACTTTATTTTTCTTGTTGCTATATCAAATGGGACTTTTTTCCTGATTTCTCTTTCTGCAGATTCATTGTTGGTGTACAGGAATGCCTTTGATTTGTGAGTATTGACTTTGTATCCAGCTGTTTTGCCAAATTCTTTTATTAGGTAGAGTAGTTTTTTGGTGGAGTCTACAGGATTTTCCATGTGCAGTATCATGTCATCTGCAAACAGTGACAGTTTCATTTCCTCCTTTCCAATTTGAATAATTTTATTTCTTTTTCTTGTCTGATTGCTGTAGCTAGGTCTTCCTATACTATGTTAAATAGGAGTGGTGAGAGAGGGCATCCTAGTCTTGCTCCTGATCATAGTGGGAAAGCTCTAAGTTTTTGTCCATTGAGTGTGAGGTTGGCTGTAGGTCTCTCATATATGGCCTTTATTATGTTGAGGAATGCTCCCTCTATTCCCACTCGGATGACTGTTTTTATTAGAAATGGGTGCTGTATCTTATCAAATGCTTTTCTCACATCTATGGATATGATCATGTGATTTTTTTATTTGCTGTTGTTGAGGTGATGTGTTATGTTTATTGATTTGCGAATATTGTACCATCTTGCATCCCTGGGATGAATCCCACTTAGTCATGGTGAATGATCTTTTTAATGTATTGCTGGATGCGGTTTGCCAATATTTTTTTGAGAATATTAGGGTCTATGTTCATCAGCGATATTGGCCTGAAGTTTCATTTTTCGTTGTGTCTTTATCTGCTTTTGGGATTAGGATGATGCTGACTTCATAAAAAGAGTTTGGGAGTCTTCCCTCAGTTTGGATTTTTTCGAATAGTCTGTGAAGGATAGGGGTTAGCTCTTCCTTAAATGCTTTGTAGAATTCTCCTGGGAAACCATCTGGTCCAGGGCTTTTGTGTGTTGGGAGTTTTTTGATGACTGCTTCAATTTCGTTTGCTCTGATTGGTCTGTTCAGGTTTTCTGCTTCTTCTTCATTCAGTTTTGGAAGATTATATTTTTCTACAAATGTGTCCATTTCACCTAGGTTTTCCAATTTCTTGGCATACATTTCTTCATAGCAATTTCTTACAATCCTTTGTATTTCTGTGGTATCAGTGGTAATCTCTCCTCTTTCATTTCTTATTGTGTTTCTTTGGATCCTGTCTCTTTTTTTCTTGATGAGCCTACTTAAAGGCTTGTTGATTTTGTTTAGATTTTCAAAGAACCAGCTGCTGGATTCATTCATCCTTAGAATTGTGCTTTTAGTCTCTATGTCATTTAACTCTGCTCTGATCTTGGTTATTTCCTTCCTTCTGCTTGCTCTGGGCTGTCTTTGTTTTTGTTCCTCCAGTTCTTGTAGGCATAGGTTTAGTTTGTTTGTTTGAACTGTTTCTGTCTTTTTAAGGTAGGCCCGTATTGCTATGAACTTCCTTCTCAGGACTGCCTTTGCTGTGTCCCATTGGTTTTGGGTGGTTGTGAGTTCATTTTCATTTGTTTCCAGAAAGTTTTTGATTTCTTCCCTAATCTCGTTCTTGATCCATTCATTGTTTAAAACATGCTACTCAGTCTCCAAGGTTTTGAGTGTTTTGGGTTTTTTCCTTTAAGGTTCGTTTCTAGTTTCAGTCCCTTGTGGTCAGAGAAAATGCTTGGTATGACGTCAATTTTCTTGACTTTGTTGAGGCTTGCTTTGTGTCCTATCATGTGGTCTATATTTGAAAAAGTTCCATGGACACTTGAAAAGAATGTGTATTTTGCTTCTTTGGGATGAAAAGCTCTGTATATATCAGTTAAGTCCATTTCCTCTAGGGTATTGTTAAGTGACACAATATCCTTGTTGATATTTTGTTTGGAAGACCTGTCCATTTTTGACCGTGGGGTGTTAAAGTCCCCTACTATAATTGTGTTGCTGTCAATATCTTTCTTGAAATCCTCCAAGATTTTCTTTATGTATTTGGGTGTTCCTATGTTGGGTGCATATATATTTGCAATGTTTATATCTTCTTGGTGGATTCTTCCTGTGAGTATTATGAAGTGACTTTCTGGGTCTCTCTTTATGGCCCTTCTTTGGAAGTCTATTTTGCTTGATATGAGTATTGCTAGTGTTGCTTTTTTTTCCTGTCCGTTTGCTTGGAAAATTTGTTTCCAGCCCTTCACTTTCAGTCTGTGTAAGTCTTTTGTCCTGAGATGGGTCTCATGTAGGCAGCGTATGTGTGGGTCATGTTTTCTTACCCATTCAGCTATTCTATGTCCTTTGATTGGAGCATTTAATCCATTTATGTTTAAGGATATTATTGATAGGTAGTTATTCATTGCCATTTTTTCCTACCTGTGTTCCTCTGTCTTTCTTTTTTCCTTCCTTTCCTTAAAGCAGTCCCTTTCACATCTCTTGCAGAGCTGGTTTGGTGGAGGTGTATTCTTTTAGACTTCTTTTGTCTGGGAAACTATTTGGCCTTCTATCTTGATTGAGAGCCTTGCTGGGTAAAGTAGTCTTGGTTTCAGGCCTCTGGTTGTCATTACTTGGAATATTTTTTGCCATTCTCTTCTGGCTTGGAGGATTTCCTTTGAGAAGTCAGTTGCTATCCTTATTGGGGCTCCCTTGTAGTTTACTCCCTTTCCTCCCTTGCTGCCTTTAAGATCCTGTCTATTTCTTGGCATTTTTCCATTTTAATTTTGATGTGTCTTGGAGTGGGCCTCTTTGGGTTCCTCTTGCTTGGGACTCTCTGTGTTTCCTGGATTTGGGTGACTTTTTCTCTCTTGAGATTAGGATAATTTTCCCTCATTTCTTTTTCAGACAGGTTTTCTGTCCCTTGCTCTTCTTCTTCTCCTTCTGGTATTCCTATTATACGGATATTGTTACATTTCATGTTGTCCTGCATTTCCCTTAATCCCTCTTCATTCTTTCTGAGCCTCTTTTCCTTTTCTTGCTTTTTCTGGGTGTTTTTTCTACTTTGTCCTCCAGCTCGCTGATCCGATCCTCTGCTTCATCCAGTCTGCTTTTCATTCCTTCTATTGTGTTCTTCAATTCAGAAATTGTATTCTTCATTTCCTCTTGGCCCTTGTTGATAGTTTCTATTTTATTTTTCATGTTGATATAGTTTGCAGTGAGTTCATTGTAGTTTCTCTGAAATTTCTGGTAGTTCTCTGTGAGCTCAGAGAGCTCAGTGAGCTTCCTGATAACCATTGCTTTGAACTCAGTATCTGATAGTTGACTTGCCTCTTTTTTAGTTAGCATTCTTTCTGAGGCTTCCTCCTGTCCTTTTATTTGGGGATTGTTTCTTTGTCTTCCCATTGTTTATGAGACTCTTCTTGTTAGCCTCTGCTTCTTAAATTCATCTATTCTGACTCCCTGGGTTTATGGTATGAACTTCTATGGTAGAATGCCAATGGGATTCAGTGGTGCTGTCTCCTTCATCTCCTGTGCCTACTGGTCTTGAGCTGACATTTATGTGTGTAACACGGTCTAACTCTGGTCTTTTCAGCACTCCAGGTTTTGTTGTTTGTCCTGTGGGATGAAGAGAAAGTGGGGGGGGCGGAGAAAAAAAAGAAGGGAAGGAGGGAAAAAGGGAATAGAAAAGGAAAGGAAGGAAGGAAGAAGGAATAAAGAAAGATCAGAGGCAAGATAAGAAGGAATTTTAACAAAAATTAAAACAAAGGAATAAATAAAAGAAGGCAGGAAGAAGGAATAAATAAAGAAAGAAGGACAGAAAGGAAGAAGGAATTCAGGGGGAAAGGAGGAAAGAAAAAAAAAAAAAAGTCTTCTCCTGGCTTTAAACCAGTCAGGTTATTTCTGCTTGTGTTCGTGTCTGTGGAACGGGAGGGGGGGTGTTGGAAGGATTGGTTTCACTTTTCTCCCTTCCTGAGCCACACTCTTCGCTGTAGTTCAGCCTCCAGTCCAGTTCCTCCGGGTCCTTCTGCTCCCCACTAGGCCTTTAGTTCACCAGCTGTGGTGTCCTTGAGTTACACCAACTAGGGGCAACTCACATTCCACCTTCTTGCTCTTTGCTGTCTTAGATGCTAGGGGCTCTCGGTGCTGCTATGTGGTAGTTCAGCCCCCTACTGCGTCGAGTCATTCCGGGGAATGCAGTCTCCCCCAGCCCTGCAGCTCCCCTCCGCTGGGCATTCTGCCTTCCTCCTAGAGAGCCAGTAGGCCCTGCAGGGTTCTGTGCACAGGGGCTAGGTAGGAGTTTTTCAGAAGTGGTGCTTTTGGCTGTGGTCGCCTGCAGGCAGCCAGGCTGTTGGTGGAGTTGTGTGGCCCATCTGGGTTTTGGGCCTGGGTTGGCTGCCGATCCCCCGCTTTGGTGTGTGCGTGGGGACAGCCAGCCACTGATCCTGTTGTGCACCCACCCGAGGTTTTAGGTGTGCGCGCCCACCCAGGCGCTTTTTGTCTTTGCGCCCAGGCAGCTGGGCCACTTATTAGGGCGGGCGCCCACCCGGGGTTTCAGGTGTGGGCCCCAGGCCACTGATTGGGGTACGCGCCCACTGGGGCACTTTGGGTCTGGCGCCCAGGCAGCCGGGCCACTTATCAGGGCGTGCGCTCACCTAGAGTTTCAGTTGTGGGCCCCCAGTCCGCTAATCTGGGTGCACGCCAGCTGGGTTTCAGGTGAGTGCTTGGTTTGCTTTTCTGCTTTCACAGTCCATGGGCTGAGGGGGGAGGGGCGCCAGAGGCCAGGGCTGCTGTGGAGAGTTCTCTAACTAGCTGCTGAGTGCCTCTGTTTTCTTTTCCTTTTTGAGAAATTCTTCCTATTCAAGCCCCCCTGGTCCAAACAAACACCTGGCTGCTCACACAGCCCAGCCTGGCTCCCTCCCAAGAATCCTGCAGCAGACCCTGCACCCCGGCCGGGGCTTCAGCCGCCCTAGTCCCGGCGCTGGTCCAAGGGACCTGATTGTCCTTAAGCACTCTTCTTACCGTCTGATCTTTCAATGTCCTCTATCTTTGGTCTCCGATCTTCATATATGCTGGAATACTGTTGGCTCTTTGCTCTGCTCCTCAGATCAGCTAGGTATTTCACAGGCGTTGTGGGGAAGTGGACTCTGCTCCCTCCTATCTCACCGCCATCTTCCCAGTTTCTCATAAATGCATATTTATATATAGAATAGTTATACTGTATTTACACATAAAATGACCTGTTGTTTATGTAGAATTCAAATGTAACTGGGTATCCTATATTTTATCTGGCAATTCTGTGGAAGGCTCATTTAAATTCATCAAGGTTCATTGACTATCCATCATGAGCAGTTCTGAAAGTGCACTCCTTAGCCCAGTAGCATCAGCATTACCTGGGAACTTCTTATGAATGCAAATTCTCAGGTTCATGTCAGACAGACCGAATGAATCAGAAACTCTGGACTTAGGGCCAAGCAATCTATTTCAACAAGTCCACCACGTACACCAACCTTTGGAAATGACTGACGCACACAGACCTGCCAGTGTCCAGCCCAGGTCTTGCCAGTTCACCCATGGTGCAGCTGCTAGAGAGTTGGCTCCTGCAGCCTCACAGTTGTCCCCCTTTCTCTGGGGAATTGCCCTCAGCTGTCAAAGCTGCCTTTCCTGGGCAGTTGTGTCCCACATTGGGGGAAGCCCCAAAAGTCTGAACCACTGATAGAGGTACGAAAGGCAGACTTCATGACGAAAATGGGGACAGCACTGCAGTGTGGTTTCTGCTCCAGAGCCCTAACTTTATGGATCCGACCAGGGCTAGACTTTATCTGAGATGTCTTTTCCTGGTTCTTTTTCCTTCCCTCTCACTCACTTTCAGGTGTTTCTTAAAGAGCATTCCCTTAACACCTCATTTGCAACTAATCCCTGCTCCTGCAGACTCTGACACAAGACAGATAGAGCTAATAATGTTTGTAAAATATTCTAAACACAGACAATTCAGCAAGATGATGGCAGAACAAGACTAAAATGGAAGACATAACCACTGATACTCTTTGAACACAAGGAAAAAGGGTTGCAATATTTTAAATATCAGGTGTTTAAAATTTTTTTAAATTATTTTATTGTTGTTCAATTACAGTTCTCAGCATTTTCTCCCCACCCCTCCCCCCAACCCCAGCCAAACCCACCTCCCTCCCTTGCTTCCACCCTCTCCCTTGGTTTTGTCCATGTATCCTTTATAGTAGTTCCTGAAAACCCTTCTCCCCACTGTCCCCTCCCCACTCCCCTGTGGCTATCGTTAGATTGTTCTTAAGTTCAATGTCTCTGGTTATATTTTGTTTGCTTTTTCCTTCTGTTGATTATGTCCCAATTAAAGGTGAGATCATATGGCATTTGTCTTCCACCACCTGACTTATTTCACTTAGCATAATCCTCTGCAGTTTCATCCATGCTGCCGCCAAAGTTAGGAGCTCCTTCTTTCTTTCTGCTACGTAGTATTCCATCGTTTAAATGTACCATAGTTTTTTGATCCATTCATTTACTGATGGGCACTTAGATTGCTTCTAGCACTTGGCTATTGTAAATTCTGCTGCTATGAATGTTGGGATTCATAGGTTCTTTCAAATTGGTGTTTCAGGATTTTTCGGGTATACTCCCAGCAGTGGAATCACTGGATCAAAATGTACTTCCTTTTTCAGTTTTTTGAGGAAGTTCAATACTGTTTTCCACAGTGGCTACACCAGTCTGCATGTCCACCAACAATGCACTAGGGTTCCCTTTTCTCTACAACTTGCCAGCACTTATTTTTTTGATTTATTGATGATAGCCATTCTGACAGGTGTGTTTAATGTGTGTTTAATTGTGGTTTAATTTGCTTTTCTATACTCAAACTCACCATTAGAAAGGATTTGATGCCCTGGCTGGTGTGGCTCAGTGGATTGAGCACCAGCCTATGAACCAAAGTGTCGCCAGTTAATTTCCCTGTCAGAGCACATGCCTGGGTTGCGGGCCAGGTCCCCAGTTGGGGACATGCGAGAGACAACCACACATCAATGTTTCTCTCCCTCTCTTTCTCCCTCCTTTCTCTTCTCTCTAAAAGTAAAGTCTTTTCAAAAATTGGATTATTACTTAGCCATAAAAAATGAAATCTTACCATTTACAACAACATGGATTGACGTAGATGGTATTATGCTATGTGAAATAAGTCAGTCATAGAAAGACAATTACCATATGATTTTACCATATGATGTGGAATCTGAAGAACAATATAAAAGAACAAACAGAACAGAAACAAACT
Source organism: Desmodus rotundus (assembly GCF_022682495.2). NCBI lineage: Eukaryota > Metazoa > Chordata > Mammalia > Chiroptera > Phyllostomidae > Desmodus > Desmodus rotundus. The sequence continues at coordinate 52,902,680 of NC_071400.1, forward strand.
CCTAGATACAAAGAACAGACTGATAGTTGCTAGTGGGAGGGGGATTGGTGGACGGGGTGAAAAAGAAAAAGGGATGAAAAAGTACACATTGGTAGTTACAAAACAGTCATGGGAAAGTAAAGTACAGCATGGGAAATATAATCAACAATATTGTAATAATTATGTATGGTGCCAGGTGAGTACTGGCAATATTGGGGAGAGCACTTTGTAAAGTATATGATTATCTACTCACTGTGCTGTATACCTGAAACTAATACAAAATAATATTGAATGTAAACTGTAATTCAAAAATAATTTTTAAAAGGAAACCTGGCCATAAAGAAAATTAAAATAATATATACACATAAAAGCAGTTAAGAAGACAAACTTAGGCCTGGCTCCAGGCCTGTCTAGGCAACTATCATTTTCCTGGGTAAATTTGGAACCTGGGATTTTTTTTTTGAAGATTTTATGTATTTCTTTTAAACAGAGAGGAAGGGTGGGAGAAAAACACCAATGTGTGGGTGCTTCTTATGTGCCACCTACTGGGGATCTGGCCCGCAACCTACATATGTTCTCTAGCATGGGAATCGAACCAGTTACCCTTTGCTTCACAGGCCAATGCTCAATCCACTGAGCCACACCAGCCAGGGCATGGAAGCTGGGATTTTTCAGTGTTGCTATCCATGCATTCTTCATGGTGGGGTGTAAAGGTCACTTCTGACAAGGGTTATTGACAACCAGAAAAAGAAAACCTTTACCTTCTGAGGAATAGTGATGAAAAACTGATGATAAAAAATGGGGAATATTCTGTCACTTGAATAGTCCTGATATTTTTGGACAAGGAAAGTACATTAAAATAGAAGTCTCACCCTTCTATGAACATCTTCTAACTCTCTGCTCTTCAATATTGTGATATGAAGTAGTATGAAGGGAATAAAAAAGGAGGATTAAAATAAATTTACTATGCAAAGAAGAGTTTCTTGAAGTAGTCAAAGTTCACCCTTAAGAACAACATTTTTTCCCTTTCTTATGTTAGCTGCTAATAGCCAACAATACATTTTTTTTTCTCAAATGATGTTTTTTTTAGTGAACCTCAGAGAGATAAGCAAGTATAGCCAATTACTGTTAACAAGCTCAAGGGGACAAAAAGACTGAGTTACTATGGTGTGCAAGGGAATATTAGTGAAATACTCAAACAATGTATTCACCAAGTTATTTGGTGTGTGCTCAAATCCATATTCTATCATTGTATTGAATACTTCTTGCTTGTCATATAGTCATGTTCTCTACTAGCACAATTTTTTATAAGTAAAGGCAGTAGATACAGTAGTTAAGATCATGAACTTTGAAGTCCAGGGTGCAAATCTGGTTTCTGTAACTTTCTGGTTGTGTGACATCGGGCAAATCTCTGAGAATCTCTGAGCTTCCATCTTCACAAAGGACATATTGAACAGGGTTATAGTGAGAGGAGAATAAGGTCATGCTGTGCATGGATTAGCAGGGTGCTGTAGTAAGTGCGCTCCAAATGGCAGGTGCTGTGATACTGCTATCATTTCACTCTTCTCATTATTAAGTGATGGAATCAAATGAAAAAATATCATTTGTTAAAGCCCTGAGAAGAGCACCATTACTCCCAAGAATACTCTGACACCTGAGCAAACTTGAGAAAGATTCCCCTAGTATAGCATATCTGTGTCTGAGCCCAGGAAATTACACCTTAGAAGAAAATTAGGCTAAAGCTGAACCTTTGGTTAAACCAAAGACATGAGAAGGAGCCTTTGGGGAGGAAAACCACACAATAATAGGTACCACTGGGAGAAAAAAATCCACATCCAAAGGTCAAAAGATTATGAAATTCAGTATCTTCAGGAAAAATAAATATTACTGTATTATACATGGCTTTCCATGGTCACACTGGCTTTGTGTGAAAGGGAAGAATCACAAGTCAGTGTTTTTCTGGCTTCACTCCCATGCACTTTCTAGGAATTTCACTCCTCATCTCAGACCCACACATTCTTATATGTTCTCTCCCCTGCCACACCCCTACTCCCTGCTGAAAACAGGAAAAAAACCTCTGGAAAACCAAGAAGATACCTTACAAGTTCTCTGGGACCTGGGGCTCATGGCCACCACATGTCTCCAATTCCTCTTCTTTTTGTGTAGGGCTTGCCTTGGTCAATGGCCATCAGAAGCATGATGTCTACCAGTACTGCCAAAGGTCTGACTGGGGGCCAGAAGTACCCATGCACAGGCCGTCAGTGGTCAGCAAGAAGGTGCTGTCTTCCAACGCTGCTGAAGCCAGGGGTGTGATCTCCCAAGGTGCTGCCAAAGCTGTTGGCACTGAGATTGCTGACATATTGCAATCAAGTTCTTTTCATTTTCACTTGTTCTCTTTATTAAAGATCCCTGTTGTAAAGTTCAGACACGGGTTCATTTCGGGCCCGGGCTAGACAATTTCTGTGACATATACTGCTGGGCTCATAATCTAGCCAACTGCTTACACTGGCCCTACTACCCTTGAATCAAGTTCTGTGCCACACTTTTTACTTTGGATGATTTATTTCAGGAGACTTCTTGATGCTTATGCCTCATCAAATTTCCTGAGGTGCTCAGCCCATTCTGCCTGGCTTTTAGTGTAAACAGCACCTAAGTTGATGCTGGGGTTCTTTATTGTGATGAGATGGTCAGAAGAAAGGAACAGGGACAGGGAAGTGAGTTTCACTGTAGTTCAGTTTATCAGAACTTACTGAATACCCACTGGATGCTCCATAACAATCTTGCATGACCGCCATGAGTATACTCAGTTTACTAGTATTGTACTCTATTTTCTTCATACCCAGTCAGTTAAAGCAACAGGATCAAGGTCGCACAGACAATAGATGACAGAATTAAAATTTGGAGCCAAGTCTTCCAATTGTCCCTACCTGCAGTACTATTCTGTGCTTTTATCACTAAGAGGAGAGGTGTATAAGAGGATACAAGCCATATGTTGGATTCTGTAGCATTCTATCATTATGACAGACTGTGGCCACTCTCTAATCTGGAGGTCAGCAAACTATCACCTTGTGGCCCACAACCTGGTTTTGTAAATAAAGTTTTATAGGAACAGAGCCATGCTCTCATTCACTTACATATGCTCTACAACTGCAGATATTAGTAGTTGTCCCTGAGGCCACATATCTGAAAGCCAAAAATATTTATTTTATGACCCTTTAAGAAGAAGTTTGACAACCCCTGCTAACCTATGAAAATGTCCCATTGGGTTCAAGAGATGCCTCTGTTACCAAATTATATTCCCCGACACTACCCCTTCTATAACCTTAAGGGTCCTGAAGAAAACCTAGTCCTGTGTCTCAACAAGGCAAGTTGTCAACCAAAAGTAGATTCAGAGCCCTAGGTCATAAAGAATAGCACCACAGTGCATGGACTGGTATGCATTTACATAAGTTTATTTTTCTTGGGAGAGGACCCCATAGCTTTTATTATCTCGAACATAATTAGGAATCACTGATTTCATTACTATCAGACAGACATAGATATATGTCACATCTCAGGCACTGACCAGCCCTGTGATTTTATCCAAGTAGTTCAAGACTGGGAGATTCTATTTTCTTATGTGTAAAAATGATATACAAGGTCTGTCCAGAAAGTATCAAATCATGTACTATGACAAATGGACATGTTTATTTCTTCTTTTTTTGGAATTTTAAAAAATATATTTTATTGATTATGCTATTACAGTTGCCCCATTTTTTCTCCATTTTATTCCCCTCCACTCTGTAATCCCCCTCCAACCATCATTCCCCCACCTTAGTTCATGTCCATGGGTCATACATATAAGTACTTTGGCTTCTCCATTTCCCATACTATTCTTAACCTCCCCCTGTCTATTTTGTACCTTACATTTATGCTTCTTATTCCCTGTACCTTTTCCCCCATTCTCCACCCCTCCCCACTGATAACCCTCCATGTGACCTCCATTTCTGTGAATCTATTCCTGTTCTAGTTCTCTGCTTAGTTTGTTTTTGTTTTTTAGGTTCAGTTGTTGATAGTTGTGAGTTTGCTGTCATTTTACTGTTCATGTTTTTGATCTTCTTTTTCTTAGATAAGTCCCTTTAATATTTCATATTATAAGGGCTTAGTGATGATGAATTCCTTTAACTTGACCTTATCTGGGGAAGCACTTTTTCTGCTCTTCCATTCTAAATGATAGCTTTGCTGAATAGAGTAATCTTGGATGTAGGTCCTTGCCTTTCATGACTTTGAATACTTTTTTCCAGCCCTTCTTGCCTGCAAGGATTGTTTTGAGAAATCCGCTGATAGTCTTATGGGAACTCCTTTGTAGGTAACTCTCTCCTTTTCTCTTTCTGCTTCTAAGATTCTCTCCTTATCTTTAATCTTCGCTAATGTGATTATGATGTGCCTTGGTGTGTGCTTCCCTGGGTCCAACTTCTTTGGGACTCTGAGCTTCCTGGACTTCCTGGAAGTCTCTTTCCTTCACCAGATTAGGGAAGTTCTCCTTCATTATTTGTTCAAATAAGTTTTCAATTTCTTGTTCTTCCTCTTCCCTTTCTGGCACCCCTATGATTTGAATGTTGGAATGTGTAAAGTTGCCCCAGAGGTTCCTGAGACTCTCCTCATTTTTTTGAATTCTTGTTTCTTCATTCTGTTCTGGTTGAATGTTTATTTCTTCCTTCTACTCCAAATTGTTGATTTGAGTCCCAGTTTCCTTCCCTTCGCTGTTGGTTTCCTTTACTTCACATTCATAGCCTTCACTTTTTCCTCTCTTTTGTGACCATACTCAACCATTTCTGTGAGCATCCTTATTAACAGTGTTTTGAACTCTGCATTTGATAGGTTGGCTATCTCTTTATCACTTAGTTGTATTTTTTCTGGATCCTTGATCTCTTCTTTCATTTGGGCCATATTTTTTGTCTTGGCGTGCCTGTGATGTAGTAAGGGGTGGAGCCTTAGGTATTCTCCAGGGTGGGGCAACCCAGTTGAGTGCATTGTGGTGCTGTATGAGGGGGAAGAGTCCAAGAGGGAATGCTGCTTGCTCAGCTCTTGGCTGGCTTTCAGTCACTTCCTCCACTACCCACAAGCAAATTGGGCCCCTCTGGTGCTGATTCCTGGGTCCGTGGTTTTGAGTACGTTCTACGATCCTGTGGGTCTCTCCAATGAACTCTCCTATGAGGCTGGTAGTTTCTCTCGCCACCTTAATCCCCACAGGTTTTTTCAAGTAGAGGTTTTGAGGCTTTATTTTCCTGGGCTGGAACCCGGGGTTGCGTGGTCTGTCTCACTCCTCAGTTGTTCCCCCCAGTTTATCCACACACAAATGTGGGAATGCCCGCTGCTTCCTGGCCCACCCCAGTCCTCCAGCTGCTGCCTTGCTGAGTGTCCTCTCTGCCCGGCTGCCCATCTCAGCCCCTCTTACCTGTCTGGATGAATGTTTCTTCTTTACCTTCTTGGTTGTCGTACTTCTATACAGTTCAATTTTCTGGTAGTTCTGGTTATTTTTTGCTTTTAAATTTGTTGTTGCCCTTCTTTTGGTTGTGCAAGGAGGCAAAGTATATCTACCTACGCATCCATCTTGGCCAGAAGTCAAAAAATGGAGACACTAATTGAAGAAGATACAAGAAACATTGTACATAGGACAATGGTGCCTCAGTCCCCTTCAAAGTAGGCACTTTGGGACCTCACACAATTCTCCCAATCACCATCCGCTGTCCTCTTGCATTTTCCTGAATTTCATCACCGGTCTGAAATCTCTTCCATTTCATAGGTAATTTTACTTTTGGGAAAAGCCAGAAGTCACAGGGCACCAAATCTGGGCTCTAGGAGAGCTGAGTCACCTGGGTGATTTGATGTTTCACCAAAACTCTTCATGAGAAGTGATACATGAGGAGGCACATTGTTGTGATGAAGCTGCCAATTACCAGTTGCCTATAGCTACGGCCTTCTAAATCATCCAAATAGTTAATGCGGAGAAATGTTCGAACTTAACACAAAATTTGATGCAGATTCGTTGCTCTACTCGCTCAGTCATTTTGAATGTGGTAGCCGCACAGTACACATGCTCACACAATGGCATCAACCGCCCCTCTGACTAGTCCAGCAAAGTCATCATTGATCACACATGTGCATTCCAGTCCACTCTCCTTGGCTGCCAGGTTACATCAATGTCATGCAAATAGTTCTTGTTATATTAACAATGGCTGGACTTTTTCTGGACAGACCTCATATATGGATCATCTGCTAGGATCAAGCCATCCTGCAGACAAGTGAGTCAATTTATAACTTCCAATTACTGAGAGGTTCCTAGCCTCTGTTTTCTCCCTCTTCTCTTAAACTAAATGTGAGCGCTACTCATATTCTTAAACTGCATTTGTGCCTGGACTCTCTCATCAGCAGATAAAACAAGCTGTGATGCATCCATACAATGAAATACTACTCATCAATAAAAAGGAACTATTTATCTGTGTAACATTGTGGATATATCTCAAAGGATTTCTACTGAGTAAAAAAAAAAAAAAAGGCCAGACTCATAAACTACAGGATTACAAACTGTATGATTCTATTTACATGACAGTCTGGAAAAAACAAAACTGTAGGGACAGAATTCAAATCAGAAGTTCCCAGAAGCTAGAATGGAGTGAATGAATTGATACAAAAGGTGTGGGAAGCAGAATTTTGACCCCTATTACATCAACCCTGGTCTTATGCCCATGAATATGTTATATTATGGCAAAGCGAGTCTGCTGATGTAATTAAGGTTATTAATCAGTTAACCTAAATGTAACTAGATAAATCTGCATTATCTGAGTAGGTCCAATGTAATCACAGGAGCTCTTAAAAGCAGAAGAGGGAGGTATAGAGTTTTGAAATACAAGAAGGATCCAACTTGCTGTTACTGCTTTGAAGATGGGGGTGAGGCCAAGTGTCAAAAAAGGGAGACCTCAGTACTAGAACTGCATGTATTGAACTATGCCAACTGCCTAATTAAGCTTGAAAATACGTTTTGGGTTTTTTTTTTAATTTATTGTTGTTCAGTTACAGTTGTCCCGCCTTTTACCCCATTGCTCACACCAACCCCATTCCCCACCACTCCCACATTCAATCACTCCCATTGTCCATGCCTATGAGTCCTCTATTCCTTTGTTTGTCCCTTCCCCTTCCCCCTCCCCTCTTGTCACTGTCAGTCTGTTCCATGTTTCCATGCCTCTAGTTCTATTTTGTTCATTAGTTAATTTTGTTCATTAGATTCCACTTATAGGTGAGATCATATGGTATTTGTCTTTCACCACCTGGCTTATTTCACTTAGCATAATATTCTCCAGTTCCATCCATGCTATTGCAAAATGTAGGAACTTCTTCTTTCTTTCTGCTGTGTAGGATTCCATTGTGTAAATGTACCAGTTTTTTGATCCATTCATTTACTAATGGAAACTTAGGCTGTTTCCAGCACTTGGTTATTGTAAGTAATGCGGCTATGAACACTGGGGTGCATATGTTCTTTTGAATTGGTGATTCAGGGCTCTTTGGGTATAGTCACAGCAGTGGGATCACTGGATCGAATGAAAGTTCCATCTTTAGTTTTTTGGGGAAATTCCATACTGTTTTCCACAGTGGCTGCAGCAGTCTGCATTCCCAACAGTGTACTAGGGTTCCCTTTCCTCCACAACCTCTCTGGTGCTTGTTGTCTGTTGATTTGTTTATAATGGCCATTCTGACTGGTGTAAACTGGTTATCTCATTGTAGTTTAAATTTGCATCTCTCTGATGGCTAGTGATGGTGAGCCATTTTTTCATGTGTCTATGGGCCCTCTGTATGTCCTCCCTGGATAAGTGTCTGTTCAGATCCTTTGCCCATTTTTTAATTGGATTGTTTGTCTTCCTGGTGTGGAGTTGTGTGCGTTCTTTATATATTTTGGAGATCAAACCCTTGTCCGAGGTATCAATGACAAATATGTTTTGCCATATGGTTGGTTACCCTTCCATTTTGTGGATGGTTTCTTTGACCATGCAGAAGCTTTTTAATTTGATGCTGTCCCATTTGTTTATTCTTTACTTTATATCACTTGCCCTAGGGGACACATCAGTGAAAATATTACTGTATGGGATATCTGAAATTTTCCTGCCTATGTTTTCCTCTAGGATTTTTATGGTGTCATGCCTTATATTTAAATCTTTTATCCATCCTGGGTTTATTTTTGTGTATGGTGTAAGGTGGTGGTCTGGTTTCATTTTTTTGCATGTATTTGTCCAGATATCCCAACACCATTTATCGAAGAGGGTATTTTTACTCCATTTTATATTACTGCCCCCTTTGTCAAATATTAATGGACCATATTGACATGGGTTCATTTCTGGGTTCTCTGTTCTGTTCCATTGGTCTATGTGTCTGTTTTTATGCCAGTACCAGACTGTTTTGATTACAGTGGCTTGTGATATAGTTTGTTATCAGGTATTGTGATCCCTCCAACTTTGTTCTTCTTTCTCAATATTGCTGAGGCTATTTGTACTCATTTATGGTTCCACATAAATTTTTGAAATGTTTGTTCTATGTGTGTGAGATAAGTCATTGGTATTTTGATAGGGATTGTGCTGAATCTGTAGCTTTTGGTACTGTCGCCATTTTGATGATGTTAATTCTTCCAATCCATGAGCATGGTACACGCTTCCATTTGTTTGTGTCTTCCTTAATTTCTTTCTTCAGTGTTGTGTAGTTTTCTGAGTACAGGTTTTTTACCTCCTTGGTTAAGTTTACTCATAAGTATTTTCTTTTTCTTGTTGCTATAGTAAATGGGATTTTCCCCCTAATTTTTGTTTCTGCTATTTCATTGTTTGTGTACAAAAATGCCTTCAGTTTCTGAATGTTGACTTTGTATCCTGCCGTTTTGCCAAATTCTCTTGTTAGGTCAAGTAGTTGAAAATAGGTTTTTATTGAGACCTCCAAATAGGAATTTGATCTGGGCAACATTTTGATTTCAGCCTTGTGAGACCTTGAGCAAAGAGCCCAGCCATACCCTCCTGGACTTCTGACATACAGAAGTGTGAGATAATTAATAGATGTTGTTTTAAACCACTAAGTCTGTGTTAATTTGTTTGGGCAGCAGTAGAAAAGTAATACAAAAGGGCCATAAGGAACTCTTTTGGGTAGAGGAAATAGTCTATTTTTTAAAGACATTTTATTTTCCCAGCTTTATTGAGATATTATTAGCATAAAACATCATGTAAGTTTAAGGTGTACAATGTGATGATTTGATATACGTATAGATTGCAAAATGATTTTCACGTTACCTGATGATTAGTGCTATGGAGAAAAATTAAAGCAAGGAAGGAAAAATAAGAAATGTGGGTGGGAAAAACTTAAAATAGAGTACTCAGGGAATATCTCAGTGAGAAAGTGACATTTCAGCAGAGACCTTTAATATTTGAGCAATACATAGATATACTTCTATCTGGTATGAAAGTATTCCAATAAAGAAAACATCTGTGCAAAAGCCTAGTTTTGTCTAGGAAAATCAAGGAACTCAATGTTGCTGAAGCTCAGTCGATCTAGTAGGAGAGGAAGTAATGGGGAGGGAGAGGCAAATCCTTCCTATGATGCCTTATATGGTAATGTAAGGTCTTTGTCTTTTATTATCAGTGCTAGTCATAAGAGGTTTTTTTTTTTTTTTGGTAAAAGAATGACTTTTTAAAAGGGTCACTCTAGCTGCCATGTAGAGGATAGAATGTAAGGGAGCAAGGACAGATATAACATGAACAGTTTTAAGACCAAATAAAGAGACTGATGTTTCCTTCTTTGAATTATGGCTAAAATTGGTGAAAATAAGTTTTTACTAAACAGTAACATGACCATGGGGTGCTATTCTTTTCTTTTCTTTCATTTAAGCAGGAAATCATTTTATATAGCAGAGTCCCCATGAAACAATCAGCTAGATGCTGAAGAAGTATGATAATTGCATTGCATCACAAGGGTATTGCAAGCTAATAGTCTATAGATTATATAACTTGTCTAGGCCCACATTTTACATTAACCTCTGCCTATCCCAATCTTCCTACTTCTTTAGGACAGGCTAGAAGTCTCTAGTCCTTAGATAGAAAATTCCTGTCACACCTAGTGCCATTCTCCCAAATGAGGCAAATTATCACTACTTACAATATGTTGAATACTTTATCTATTCAGCCTGAAAAGCCTCAGATTGCTTTTCAACACCAAGCTTCTTAGACAGCCATTACTGATTCATTAGAAAAATCACCAGAAATTAAACATATTTAGCATCACTAGTCTCACAACTGCCACATTACTCACTGCACCAGGGCATCTGCATAAGAGAATGAAATGGGGCTGATATCCAACCCATGTTCTGCTCTTCATGGGCTGTGTCTGTGTTCTAAGAGTGTCTTTTTCTAAATTAAATGAAAGCACTGTATAGACTGGAAACATCTCTGTCCTAGGGGAATAAGCAGGAGGTCACTAGGTATAACTGATGCAAGGAGAGGGGTGAGAGAGGGAGGAGGGAGAGAGAGAGAGATGAGTGAATGGAACTGTTCATCTTTGAAGAATAGCTAGGATTTTATGTTTGTCTTCCTATTTTAAATAGGAAATGATTGGTATGGTGACAAAGTTAGTATAAAAGTGGTCTAGCCAAGCTAGATGTTGTAAGTACAGAGCTGTAGAAACAGGATTATAAAGAATGAAATTTGGCTTTGCCTAATGGAGCTGTTTATGTAAGTGGTTATTTGCCTCTGCCTCTTGTCAACTAACTAAAGTCAACCTTGACTTCTGATCAGGTTCAACATTGCATGCCTTTTTGTTTGATAAATTTACATGTAACCTAAAACCAAAAAAGCAGTTCTCTATTTACTGATGCATTTTTACTTTGTTTAGTTATATTCTGTATTAAAGAAACACACATATAACATTCTGACATTGTACAATAGATAATAAGTACTAAATGACTCATAGTGCCACAGTTCCCCAGGTGATTCTGATGTACATAAATTGGTTAGGTATATGGAGCCTAAAGAGTAGGTCAGCTGGCCTGGAGGGGAAACCAAACCAGAACTATCATGAACTAGCTTCCGAGTTCAATAAATAAGACTGTTCAGCTGCCCCTCACCAGTGTATAAGGACATCCCAGCATTCCCATACTGAAATGAGAAGTTCCTGATAAATGAGGATATGTAGGAGTACAGAAGTTTCAGATGAATGTAGAGAAAATGGAAGGGCAAAACTTTAGCCCCAAAGCTGAGGCCATTCAGAGGAGAAACTTTAGCATGTATGCTCTGGCAAAAATACCAGTAACGAAGGCTGCTGGTTTCAAAGCTCTCTGATGAGGCTTACTCTTAGCCAGTTTCATTTTAAAAAATGTCATTTGATGTAGAGTCTTGTCCCCCACCACTTGCCTTGCTTTCTATAATCCTTCTGAGTTGTGTTTCTCTATGTGTTCTCCAACTCTATTATTCCTGTCTTATACTGGGACCAGAAAAACAATAACACAGCCCAGGTGCAGACAGCTAAGGGATTTATGGAAAAGTAGGATGACCTCTTACTAATTTTTTTCTCCTATGTTTAAGATATTCAAGATTTTCCTGAATATTTTAGCCAAAGAAGCACTTGGTCAGCTGTCCTCAGGGAATAGTCTATAAGGACTTTTGACTCCTTTTCCTTGGATATAACAGCTCAGAACACACAATTTTAAAACATATTTGAGGAAGTGAGGAAATTGAAGAGGTGGAAATATAGATATGATTTGAAAGACAAATTTGAATAGAGACAAGTTGTTGAGAACATTCATTTGGGTGGCTATTTGGAGAAAACACTTCATATATACATAATGCTTGATGGTTTAACAGGCTCTTTCACGTATATTTACACCTAACCCTCACAATAACTCTGATGAGAAAGGTGAGTGGACTTTTCCAATACTACACAGTAATTATGTGATAAAGGGGGTATTATAATAGAAGTCTGGATCCTTATTTCATGCAAGACCACTTTATTATTTGTTAGGATCACCTGGGAAATCTTGACATCCTAAAACAAATTGTACACTTTAGATAGGATTTATTTGAAAGAAAAATATCTAAAACTTTGAATGGTAAATTTATAAAAAATTTTATGAGACTTAAGGCAACCAATAGAGTAGGCATGATAGAATACCCATCTGCTCAAATCTGAAGAAATATAGGGCTCTCTTTGTGACTGCCCATATTGTGAATTTAATCATTTCAGGCTCTAGAACCTCAGTGGTCAAAAATACTACAAGGGACCCAAGAAGAAATTTATTTCATTAAGCTTTGCAACTGTCAAAAACAGCTACAAATGGAGAACTTTTATAATTCTACTTTATCTGTGGTCAAAGATATTTTCATTTCATGATGGTACCTGTTCTGTCTCCATCAGTCGGATTACTTTATGAGGATTTGTTTTGCAAGTAGGTATTTTTTCTCTTTTAATGGAATGCATATTACAAGGTTAAGGCTCATTATCAAACTGAAATGCAGAAACACTAGCCCATAATTCGAATTTGTCACTGTAGACACTGTAAAGCAAATATATATATATATATATATATAATACATATTTAGAAGTTTACTACCCACTGAAAAACTCTGAAAAGACAATGACTCATTCAAGACTATCAATTTTTTAAAAGTATATTTTATTGATTATGTTATTACAGTTGTCCCATTTTTTTCTTCCCTTTATCCCCCTCCCCCCTGTACCCCTCCTCCTACCAGCATTTCCCCCTCCACTTATTTCATGTCCATGGGTCATACATATACGTTCTTTGGCTTTTACATTTCCTATACTATTTTTAACCTACCCCTGTCTATTTTGTACCTAAGATTTATGTTTCTTATTTTTCATAAATTACTTTATTGTTGTTCAATTACACTTGTCTGCATTTTCTCCCCAACACTCCCACCCACCCCATTCAAACCCACCTCCCTCCCTTGCTTCCACCCTCCCCCTTGATTTTGACTATGTCCTTTATAGTAGTTCCTTAAAACCCTTCTCCCCACAGTCCCCTCCCCCCTCCCCTCTGGCTACTGTTCAATTGTTCTTAATTTCAATGTCTAATTCTATTTTGTTTGTTTTTTTCTTTTGTTGATTATGTTCCAGGTAAAGGTGAGATCATATGGTATTTCTCTTTCACCACCTGGCTTATTTTACTTAGTGTCATGCAGTTCCATCATTGTTGTCGCAAAGGGTATAAGCTCCTTCTTTCTCCTGCTATGTAGAATTCCATTGTGTAAATGTATCATTGTTCTTTGATCCATTCATTTGCTCATGGGCACTTAGGTTGCTTCCAGCACTTGGCTATTATAAATTGTGCTTCTATGAAAATTGGGGTGCATAGGTTCTTTTGGATTGGTGTTTCAGGGCTCTTCAGTTATAATACCAGCAGTGGAATTGCTGGGTCAAAAGGCAGTTCCATTTTTACTTTTCTGAGGAAATTCCATACTGTTTTCCACAGCGGCTGCATCAGTCTGTATTCCCACCAACAGTGCACTAGGTTTCCCTTTTCTCTGAATCCTCTCCAACACTTGTTTATTGATTTGTTTATGATGGCTATTCTGACCCGTATGAGGTGATATCTCATTGTGGTTTTAATTTGCATCTCTCTGGTGGCTAGTGATGCTGAGCAACTTTTCATATTTCTCTGGGCCCTCTGTATGTCTTCCTTGGAGAAGTGTCTGTTCAAGTCCTTTGCCCATTTTTTAATTGGGTTGTTTGTCTTCCTGGAGTGGAGTCATGTGAGTTCCTTATTTATTTTGGAGATCAGGCCCTTGTCTGAGGTATCATTAGCAAATATGTTTTCCCATACTGTTGCTTCTCTTTGTAATTTGGTGCTATTTTCTTTAGCCTTGCAGAAGCTTTTTATTTTGATGAGGTCCCATTTGTTTATTCTTTCCTTTATGTCCCTTGCTTTAGGGGACATGTCTGTGAGGATATTGCTGCGTGGAATGTCTGAGATTTTTACTGCCAATGTTTTCCTCGAGGACTTTTATGGTGTTACAACTTATATTTAAGTCTTTTATCCATCTTGAGTTTATTTTTGTGTATGGCGTAAGTTGGGGATCAAGTTTCATTTTTTTGCACGTATTAACCACCTAATTTCATAAGTGAGGAACTCAAGCCCAGAGATGTGAAATGACTTGCCTGATATTGCAAAACTAAGTGCTGGCACAATTGGAATACAACTAAGTCTCCAGTTTTTTAGTCTAGTGTTTGACTTCAAGAGACTATCTCAATTTTTAATTGGTTAGTGCCCAAAGTATATTACTTCTGTTTTATTACAATTTCTGGCTTTAAAGTGAATGCCTGGTAAGTAGGTGTCCCCTCTCTGTGCTAGCTACCTTACATTATTTGGGAGAATTGACATCATAGCAATATCAAATCTTCCAACCAATGAATAAAATATATTTTTCTATTTATTTTTTTGGACAATATTTGGCTTCTTCTGCCAGCTAAGAAAAATCAATTCTCTCTGATTATACTTTTTTTCTTGGCCTCAAATTATTGTAGTTTTGCAGAACAGTTGCTAGGCCATTCTGCTCTCATTTTTTAAAAAGATTAAATGATAATCAGTAAAATTCAGGGAAAGTACAATGTGTTCATTTAGGGGAGGTCTGTTATTCAGCTCCAAACTAACATAGAAATGCCAACCAGACAATTACATGACATTCACTATTAAAGCTTTTCAAGAAAAATATTGTAAGCTGATATTTAATTTTTAACAGCTTTATTAGAATATAATTTGACATCCAATAAACTGAGTACATTTAAACTGTAAAATTTCATAAGTTTTGACATATGCATAATATCATTGCCACAATCAACATAGTGAACCATATTCACTACCACCCAGAAAAGTTCCTGGTGCCCCTCTGTAATTCTTTCCTCAAGTTCAATCCCTGCCTACCACATTCACAAGCAACCACTGATCTGCTTTCAGTCACTATATATTAGTTTTCATGTGTTAATATTATATATACATGGAATCACACAATCTGAACTCTTTTGGCTAGCTTATGTCATTCAGCATAATTATTTTGAGATACATCCAAATTTTTGCATGTAACAGGAGTTCATTTTTCAGTAGTGAGAAGTATTCCATTGTATAGATATATCACAATTTGTTTATACTTTCATCTGTTGATGGATATTTAGGATGTTTCCTGTTTTGGGATGTTTTACAAATAAAGATGCTATGAACATTTGTGTACAAGTATTTGTATGAACATATGCTTTAATTTTCTTGAATAATTACTTAGGAGTTGAATGAGTATATCATATGCTATGTGTGTCTTTAACACGTTAAGAAGCTGCTAAACTGGTTTGATGTGGATCCTGGCCTGCAGGATCCTGTGTTGTGGTGACAATAGATAAATACACACAGACTACAGAAATCCTGCGGAGAAAAAGGGACGGCATGGCCACTCTCTAAGTGAGAGAGGGCGAGAAAGAGAGAGAGAGAGACAGAGACAGACCCAACCCTTGCCTAGACAAGCTTTTATTGTTTTTCTAGGCACCTTACATGAAGGATGGTCCTCATTTACTATGCATAGGTTAGTTTTGTGTGGTTATCTTTTGCAGACAACAAAGGAGAGGGTGTCTCTAAATACATCAAAGAAGGATATTTGCAATATAAAGGGAGAAGTGGTCGAAACTGGTTATGCTCCACACTTGGGTGGTTTAGCACAGATTTTAGGAAGTTAAAGATACTCAGTAAACATTTGCTGCCTCAATTCAGGGTAAGGGAGTTTTAGCAAAAGCAAGTCTCATAGCAGCCTAGGTATAATGCAGGCCTGATTCCCCATGGGAGAACCTATTTGTGGGTGTGGGTCCTGCCCACCAACCTCGCTCCTCTCTGGCTTCTACAAGTGGGGGCTGGGCCACATTTCCCATGCTTGGAACAGTTCCCCATACTCGTTTCCAAAGTGATTGCATCATTTTACATTTCCACAAGCAATATATGAATGTTCCAGTCCCTTCACATTCTTGTCAACACTTGGTATGGTCAATCATTTTCATTTTTCAATTCTAATAGATTATTGAAGTTTTATTTTTCAGTTCTTCAATGGCTAATGATGAGCATCTTTTCCATGCATCTATTTGCCATTCACATATTTTCTTTAGTGAAGTCTATTCAGATCTTGCCCATATTAAATTGGGTTATTTGTTTTCTTATAATTCAGTTTTGAGATTTCTTTAGGTAATCTGCATGCAAATCTTTATCATCTATATGCAAAATTTTATCTCAGTCAGTGGCTTGCCTTTACATTCTTTTAACAGTGTCTTTTGAAGAGCAGAATTTAAAAATTTTGATGATCTATTTCATCAATTTTTGATTTTATGGATTGTACCCTTGGTGTCACATATAAGAAATCTTGGCTAATCCAAGGATGCAAAAATTTTCTCCTAGATTCTCTTTTAGAAATGTTATATATTCAAGTTTTACATTTAGGTCTATGATCCATTTTGAGTTAACCTTCATATATGATAAAAGGTATAGACCCCTGATCCATTGTTGAAAATCAACTGTGCAAATATTTGTTGGCTTATTTCTGAACTCTCTATTCTGTTCCACTGATCTATATGTTTATAAACATAAACAAGTGTAAAGAAAATAGTACTATAAAGTTTTGATTAGTGTAGGCTCATGAGATCATATAATGAGTTTTAAAAACAGATAATCCTCCAACTTTGTACTGTTTTCAAAGTTGTTTTAGCTATTCTAGATCCTTTGTATTTCCATATGAATTTGAATAAATATGGATCCATACATCAATTTGGAGGAATTTGACAAAATGACAAAAATGACTCTTCTGATCTATGAACACCACGTATCTCTCTATTTATAAGTTCTTTAACTTCTTTCAGTAGTATTTTGTAGTTTTCAGTATACTGCTCTTAAACATCTGTTAAATTGACACCTACCCATTTCATGTTTTTTTATGCTATTGTCAATTGTATTGTTTAATTTAAATACAATTTCCAATTGTTAGTTGATAGTATATAGAAAGAACATGGATAATTTTATTTTTATCTTGTATCCTGCAACCTTATTAAACTCACTTATGTCTAGTAGTTTTCATAGATTTAAGATCTTCTATATAACCTTGACTGGTGTGACTCAGTGGGTTGGGCATCATCCTGCAAGCTGAATGGTTGCCGGTTCAATTTCTAGTCAGCACATGTGACTGGGTTGCAGGCCAGATCCCCAGTTGGGGACTTGTGAGAGGCAAGCAATGTTTCTCTCACACATCAATGTTTCTCTCCCTCTCTTTCTCCCTTCCTTCCCCTCTCTCTAAAAAATAAATAAATAAAATCTTTTAAAAAAATTTAAAGACCTATATAAGTGATCACATCATTTGTGAATAAAACAATCTTATTTCTTTCATTCCAATCTGAATGCCTTTTATTTGTTGCCTTAATACACTTGCTAGAACTTCCTGTACAATGTTCAATAGAAGTGGAAAGAACAGACCTTCTCATCTTGGTTCCTGATCTTAAGAGCAAAGCATTCAGTTGTTTTCCATTGTGTGATGCTATCTATCTACAGCACAGGAGGCAAACACAAGGCCTGTGGGCTGAATCCAGCCCTCCACCTTGTTTTATCCAGCCGGCACCTTGTTTCTACCTGGTGGCAGGACTGAACTCCTTGCCCGTAGTTAAGGAATTACATTTATACACTTTTAAAATTACATTTGGCCCTTTGAATGTAATTTCAAATGAGGCTCATGTAGCCCCCGGTGAAAATGAGTTTGACACCCCTGATCTACAGGAATTTTGTAGATGCCTTTTGTCAAATTGAGAGAGTTTCTTTCTAGCAGGGACTTCAATAGCTCAGCTAGCAGAGAAAAAAAACTGTAGTGGATGAGAAAGTTTCTTTCTATTTATAGTATTCTGAGAGATTTACAATGAAACTTTTTTGTTGAGTTGTAAGAGTTCTAAAAATTTCCTTTTTGGAGTGTTCATAGCTAGTGTATAGAAATACAATTAATTTTGGCATATTGATCTTATATCCTGTACATTTGCTGAATTCATTTACTAGCTATAACTTTTTTATAGATTTAGGATTTTGTGAATTTAGGATTTTCTACACATACACTCTAATAAGCATATACAGAAAGCTTTACTCTACCATCCCCCTTTCCCTCTGGCTGTCACCACACTGTTATCTGTCTATGTGTTTTATATATGTAAACATATATGTATATGTTTTTTAATCCCTTCACCTTCTTTCATCCAGCACCCCAACCTCCCTCACCTCTGACAGCTTTGCTCTGGAAAAGGTTAAAAAAGAAGGGGACTAATCTTTTGAGATAAGATGTAATCAATCCTGGAAGCAGACATCAAGGTATTCAAATGTAAAGATGAAGTTTCCTGGTAAAACTGGTTAAGAACTAAATGCAGAATCATCAACTTTTCGGACATTTTTTAACACTATGATGAAAATATAAATTGAATGTTCACTGAAATTATCAGAAGAGGTAAAGTGTCTAAGTTATATTTGGGGAGGTGAGATTCTTTAATTAAAGGAAAATCCCATATGAGGTCTACATTTTGGATCACTATATATTAGTTTTGGGTGCTCTCCAAATTCTCATTTTAAATATTTCTACTTTTTGAACTCAGTTCCTAGAGTCCCCCCACTCCCACCCCACCCAACTGCATTCTGCCTGAGGCTTCATAACAAGAACAGTAGAGGACTGAGGCACTTTATAGTTGAGATATTTGTCTGAATGACTCAACCCACATCAGCAAGTGAAGAGCAATTGGGACAGGACAAAGGGGGACTAAAAGGAGGCTTTTTGTTCATTTCCTTTTTTTTCTATTTTGCAGAAGGGTGTTGGTATCTAAAATAATTCATTTATGAAATGAATGGTCTTCTTCACAGATCTTTGCTTTCATTCAAAGAAATCTTGTGTGCTGAGGAGACATATAGAAATGGGAAAAGATGAAAAACCAGGGACTAAAAGCAAGCCTGCCTCCTAAAATTTAACCAGCCCAATGGAATATATAATAATCAAGCAATGCTCTCTAAGGTTAGGATGGCAGACATTGCATGGGTCATACTTCCACTAAAAAATTATTTGTTTTTTATCTTGAATTTGAATTCAACTAGGCATCCTGTAATTTTATTTGCTATATCTGGCAAGCCTATTAAGGTGTTACTCCATCACATCTGTGCTATTTAAAATTCAGAGCCAGGTTTTATAATCTAACATTCTTTAAAGAACAGTCAGAAATTTTATACTGCTCTGTGGAGAAAAACGTAACTTTTTTCTCAACTGTGAACAAATTGAAATCTAACTGTTGCATTACTTTTCAAAAGATTTAGGATGGCAATAATTTCATCAACAGAATGTAGAGTCTAAGTTCCCATGCAGTATCAATACCAATGTAAGAGTAAGTTAAAGGTTGATAAGTTTGGATTCTCTGCCTTCTCAACCAGAGTTCTATACCTATTACTACCACACTTTCTGTTTCAGTGATCTTGGGGTAAAGGAGTAAATTCAGAAAACACCCTTTTGCTAATAGTCCTGACACAGTGAGCACAGCACTTGCTGAGCCATGGAGGGTTAAAATCTTTTTAAATGTTGCCACTCAAATTGCTGTTTACCATGTAAAGTACAAGGTACAGAGCAAGGAGAAAGGCCACAGGGTCATTATGCTTTCGTGGCAAAAGGCCTATCATTATTTTCATTATATTCAGTGCCAGCAAACTGTTTGTTAAAAGACAAAATTGGAAATTCTCCACTTCGCTCTTTTTGAGGACTGCTTTATTTTATTTCCACAACCTGAGGAAAAGAAAGAAAGCTTTACAGATGGAGCACTGCAATTGTCAAGGTCTTTTGGTGCCCACAGGCTGCCCTTATCCAATGACAATATTCTTATTGGTGAGACAATTGAATTTCATGTTTCCTTATATTGAGTTAAAATCTTGAACAAATATTGTTGCTGAAGCTTGCTTCATATGACTGACATATTATTTGGTCAGTCACTGAGGGAAACTAATCTCATGAGGTTTTTTGGTCTGAGGAATCTCTCCCTTCTCTGAAGATACATTCTTTCATTTGTACCACTCACATGACATTTATCCCTTTATGCTGTGTGGTGTATTTGTTTGTGGCTTATCTCTCTTATTCAATGATAAACCCTGTGAGATCTCTGCAGGGTCCCTGTTTACTCATCTTAATCCCCTCATCCATAACTTTACATAGTTTACATACTTCTTGATAACTATTTGTTAAATAAATGAGTATGTGAACTGTTTTCATTCTGTACTAACTATAACACCATCATACCCAGATGTGTGAGGCTTCCACGCAAATATCTCAGAAAGGAGTTTGTTCCCTTTTGTTAACTCTAAATAAAACACTGCAGTTCAGTTATTCAGAACTACTTGAATGCAGAAAGAAAGAAGAGAAAGATATTGCCATTTCCCCATTGTCAAAGTCCAAAAAGTAAGTAATACAGCAAATAGAATAACTTCTTGAGCCCTTTGCGTAAAGAGAGGTTTAGCTGAAGTGAGTATTGACTATAAATGCAGTGTATTCTAGAGTCTTCAAAGAACTCTTACGTCATATTCTCAAAGCCAGATGCTGAACTACAGCTTGGTTGAGACATCATTAGTTGGATTTTAGCTCAGTGTGTTTTTGATTACCTGTGAGGAGACCTGAATGTGACCACAGGAGGATGATAAACACTGAAGAGCAAGACAAGTTATTCTGAAATAAGGGGAGGGGATTTCTTTTTTTAAAAAAAAACTTTATACAATAGCAGGATAAATTATGCAAAATAAAGTGTTAAAAGGGGCCACAAACAAGTGGGAGACTATTCCTCTGAGTAGACCAGGAGAACACATTCAGTATTCAGGAGGCTAAGGACAAAATATTTTATCTAGAGAGAATTGGTCCTACATTCCAGAACAAATGAACCTCATTTTCTTAGAAATAAAGGTGAGAGGGAGGGAGAAAACATGAAGAGAAAGAGAACCACAGAGATAGGTCAAGCAAAAAAATGTTAAAACTAAGGGAGGAAGAAATATAGATCTCATAGGATCAGAGCTAAAGTAAAGAGCTTAGGCACAATATTAGAAAATCAGGTAAGAACAATTGAAATTTGACTAATCAATTTTAAAAGGATACCAAGCACTTACTATGTACCAGTCACTGTACCAGGTTGCTTTTACTATTTTATCTCATTTACTGCTCAAATAACTAAAAATTTTAATCTCCACTTTCCAGATTTAAAAAATGGTGGGTCATAAATATCAGGTTCAAGATCACACAGATACTATCTGAAAAGGAATCCTTTTTTATCATTATAATCAATTTAATATATTTTTAAATCAAGACCACATTGATCTTGTAATCTTGGGTAAGGAGAGTTTGATTAAAAAGCTTTTACAATTGAACTCTCAGGAAGAGATCAGCTCTACAATTTTTGAAAATGAAAAAATATTTTTTATGGAAATCTATTAAACATTTTCGAACCTTCATAGAAGGCAACTCGATGTAACTGTTGTTAATTGTGCTGCTTCTTTGTACACAGGATTCATCGAATAAGTGGTGGTTTCCATAAAAACCCAGTAAGTAAGGAAGCCCGGAACTTATGTGGAAAATGAAAATATTTTCCAAGTGAAAAGATGGCAGTGGGCCCTATGCAGAACTTAGTTAGGGAAAGATCACCAACTATCTCCCTCTTTTATTATTTTATTTTTATTGTTATTCAATTATAGTTGTCTACATTTTCCCCACATCACTCCACCGAAACTCAGCCAAGCCCACCTTCCTCCCACACCTCTACCCTACCCATTGATTTTCTCCACGTGTCATTTATACTAGTTCCTGTTAACTCCTCTCACCACTATCTCCTCCCCACTACCCTCTGGCTATTGTTAGATTGTTCTTAACTTCAATGTCTCTGGTTATATTTTGTTAGCTTTTTTCTTTTGTTGATTATGTTCCAGTTAAAGATGAGATCACATGGTATTTGTCCCTCACCACCTGGATTATTTCACTTAGCATAATGCTCTCCAGTTCCATCCATGCTATTGCACAGCACATAAGCTCCTTCTTTCTCTCAGCTGCATAGAATTTCATTGTGTAAAAGTACCATAGTTTTTTGATCCACTCATTTGCTGATGGACACTTAGGTTGCTTCCAGTACTTGGCTATTGTAAATTGTGCTGCTATGGACATTGGGGTGCACAGGTTCTTTTGGATTGGTGTTTCAGGATTCTTAGGGTATAATCCCAGCAGCGGAATTGCTGGGTCAAAGGGCAGTTCAATTTGTAGTTTTCTGAGGAAAATCCATACTGTTTTCCACAGTGGCCTCACCAGTCTGCATTTCTACCAACAGTGCACAAGGGTTCCCTTTTCTCCGCATCCTCTCCAACATTTGTTTGTTGATTTGTTTATGTTGGCCACTCTGACTGGTGTGAGATGGTACCTCATTGTAGTTTTAATTTGCATCTCTCTGATGGCTAGTAATGCTGAGCACCTTTTCATATGTCTCTGAGCCCTCTGTATGTCTTCCTTGGAGAAGTGTCTGTTCAAGTCCTTTGCCCATTTTTTTATTGGGTTGTTTGTCCTCCTGGAGTGGAGTCGTGTGAGTTCTTTATGTATTTTGGAGATCAGGCCCTTGTCTGAGGTATCATTAGCAAATATGCTTTTCCATACTGTTGGTCCTCTTTTTATTTTAATGCCGTTTTCTTTAGGTATGCAGAAGCTTTTTATTTGGTGAGGTCCCACTTGTTTATTCTTTCCTATTTGTCCCTCGCTTTAAGTGACGTGTCTGAGAGGAAGTTGCTGCGTGGAATGTCTGAGATTTTACTGCCAATTTTTCCTCTAGGACTCTTACGGTGTTACCACTTATATTTAAGTATACTATCCACCTTGAATTTATTTTTGTGTATGGCGTAAGTTGGTGATCGAGTTATATTTTTTGCACGTAGCTCTCCAGATCTCCCAACACCATTTGTTGAAGAGGCTATTTTTGCTCCATTTGATGCTCCTGCCTCCTTTGTCAATTATTAATTGACTGTACAGACTTGGGTTTATTTCTGGGCTCTCTGTTCTGTTCCATTGGTCTATGTGCCTGTTTTTATGCCAGTACCAGGCTGTTTTGATTACAGTGGCCTTGTAATACATTTGATATCAGGCATTGTGATCCCTCCTGCTTTGTTCTTCTTTCTGAAAATTGCTGCAGCTATTCGGGGTCATTCATGGTTCCAAATAAATTTCTGAAATATTTGTTCTATATCTGTGAAATATGTCATGGGTGCTCTAATAGGGATTGCATTGAATCTATAAATCGTTTTGGGTAGTATGGCCATTTTGATGATGTTACTTCTTCCAATCCATGAGCATGGTAAATGCTTCCATTTGTTTGTGTCTTCCTTCATTTCTTTCTTCAATGTTGTGTAGTTTTCTGCGTACAGGTCATTTACCTCCTTCGTTAGGTTGATTCCTAGGTACTTTTTTTTCTTGTTGCTATATCAAATGGGATTTTTTTTCCTGATTTCTGTTTCTGCAATTTAATTGTTGGTATACAGGAATGCCTTTGATTTGTGAGTATTGACTTTGTATCCAGCTGTTTGCGAAATTCATTTATTAGGTCAAGTAGTTTCCTGTAGAGTCTATAAGATTTTCCATGTACACTATCATGTCATCTGCAAACAGTGACAGTTTCATTTCCTCCTTTCCAATTTGGATGCCTTTTATTGCTTTTTCTTGTCTGATTGCTGTGGCTAGGGCTTCCAATACTATGTTGAATAGAAGTGGTGAAAGAGGGCATCCTTGTCTTCTTCCTGATCTTAGTGGGAAAGCTCTAAGTTTTTGTCCATTGAGTATGATGTTGGCTGTAGGTCTCTCATATATGGCCTTTATTATGTTGAGAAATGCTCCCTTTATTCCCACTTTGCTGAGTGTTTTTATCAGAAATGGGTGCTGTATCTTATCAAATGCTTTTTCCGCATCTATTGATATGATCATGTGATTTTTGTCTTTGCTGTTGTTGATGTGATGTGTTATGCTTATTGACATGCGAATATTGTACCATCCTTGAATCCCTGGGATGAATCCCACTTGATCATGATGTATGATCTTTTTAATGTATTGCTGGATGCAGTTTCCAATTTTGTTGAGGATTTTAGCATGTATGTCAATCAGTGATGTTGGCCTGATGTTTTCTTTCTTTGTTATGTCTTTATCTGGTTTTGGGATTAGGATGATGTTGGCTTCATAAAACGAGTTTGGGAGTCTTCCATCTTCTTGAATTTTTTGAAATACTCTGTGGAGGATGGGTTTTAGCTCTCCCTTAAATGCTCTGTAGAATTCTCCTGTGAAACTGTCTGGTCCAGGGCTTTCGTTTGTTGGAATCTTTTTGATTACTGTTTCAATTTCACCATGTGTTATTGGTCTGTTCAGGCTTTCTGCTTCATCTTCATTCAGTTCTGGAAGGTTATATTTTCCAAGAAATTTGCCATTTCATCTAGGTTTTCACATTTTTTGACATATATTTCTGGAAGCAATTTCTTACAATACTTTGTATTTTGGTGGTATCAGTTGTAGTCTCTCCTCTTTCATTTCTGGTTGTCTTTATTTCGGTCCTCGCTCTTCTTTTTTTATGAGCCTGCTTAAGGGCTTGTCGATTTGGTTTATCCTTTCAAAGAACCAGCTCCTGGATTCATTGATCCTTACAGTTGTCCTTTCAGTCTCTATGTCATTTAACTCTGCTCTGATCTTGGTTATTTCCTTCCTTCTACTTGTTCCGGGCTGTCTTTGTTGTTGTTCCTCGAGATCTTGTAAGTGTAGGGTTAGGTTTTTTATTTGAGATATTTCTACTCCTTTTAGGCAGGCTTGTATCGCTATGAACTTCCCTCTCAGCACTGCCTTTGCTGTGTCCCATAGGATTTGGATTGTTGTGCATTGATTTTTATTTGTTTCCAGAAACTTTTTGATTTTTTCCCTAATCTCATCTTATCCTATTCATTGTTTAATACCATGCTATTGACTCTCCATGTTTTTGAGTGTTTGGGGTTTTTTCCTTAAGATTTGTTTCTAGTTTTAGTCCATTAATTTCAGAGAAAATGCTTGATATAATTTCAATTTTCTTGAACTTGTTGAGGGTTTTTTTGTGTCCTATCATGTGGTCTCTCTTTGAAAATATTCCGTGTACCTTTGTAAAGAATGTGTATTTTGCTGCTTTGGGATGAAAGTCTCTATATATATCAGTTAAGTCCATTTCTTCTAGGGTATTCTTCAGTGACACAATATCTTTTTGGATATTTTGTTTGGAAGACCTGTCCATTTTTGACAGTGGGGTGTTAAAGTCCCCTATCATAATTGTGTTGCTGTCAATATCTTTCTTGAAGTCCTCCAAGATTTTCTTTATGTATTTGGGTGCGCCTATGTTGGGTGCATATTTATTTACAATGTTTATGTCTTCTTGGTGGATTCTGCCTTTGGGTATTATGAAGTGACCTTCTGGGTCTCTCTTTATGACCCTTCTTTGGAAGTCTATTTTGTCTGATATGAGTATTGCTACCCCTGCTTTTTTTTTTTTTCCCTGTCCATTTGCTTGGAAAATTTATTTCCAGCCCTTCACTTTCAGTCTTTGTATGTCTTCTGTCCTGAGGTGGGTCTCTTGTAGTCAGCATATGCATGGGTCATGCTTTCTTATCCATTCAGCTATTCTATGTCTTTTGATTGGAGCATTTAATCCATTTACGTTTAAGGTTATTGTTGATAACCTATTCATTGCCAATTTTTTGGACCTGTGTTCTTCTCTCTGTTTTCCTTCCTTTCCTTACAGCAACCCCTTTAGCATTTCTTGCAGAGCTGGTTTGGTGGAGGTGTATTCTTTTAGACTTCTTTTGTCTGGGAAAATCCTTATTTGGCCTTCTATCTTGATTGAGAGCCCTGCTGGGTAAAGTAGTCTTGTTTGCAGGCCTCTCGTTCTCGTTTCTTGGAATATTTTTTGCCATTCTCTTCTGGCCTGGATCGTTTCCATTGAGAAGTCAGTTGCTAACCTTATCAGGGCTCCCTTGTATGTTACTTCCTGTTTCTCCCTTGCTGCCTTTAAGATTCTTTCTTTCTCTCAGAATTTTGCCATTTTAATTATGATGTGTCTTGCAGTGGGCCTCTTTGGGTTCCTTTTGCTTGGGACTCTGTGTTTCCTGGATTTGTATGACTTTTTCTCTCCTCAGATTAGGGAAATTTTCCATCATTACTTTTTCAAACACGTTTTCTATCCCTTGCTCTTCCTCTTTTCTTTCTGGTATCCCTATTATATGGATATTATTATCTTTCATGTTGTCCTGCATTTCCTATAGTCCTCTTAATTCTTTTTGAGCCTCTTTTCCTTTTCTTGCTTCTTCTGGGTGTTTTTTTTCTACCTTGTCCTCCAGCTGGCTGATCCGATCCTCTGCTTCATCAAGTCTGCTTTTCATTCCTTCTACTGTGTTCTTCAGTTCCGAAATTGTATTCTTCATTTCTTCCTGGCCCTTGTTGATAGTTTCTATTTCCTTTTTCATGTTGATAGTGTTTGCAGTGGGTTCATTGTAGTTTCCCTGTTGTTTCTGTTAATTCTGTGTGAGCTCATGAAGCTTCCTTATAACCAATGCTTTGAACTCAATAGCTGATATTTGACTTGCCTCTTTTTCATTTAGCATTGTTTCTGAGACTTCCCCCTTTCCTTTCATTTGGGATTGTTTCTTTGTCTTCCCATTGTTTGTGAGACTCTACTTGTTATCCTCTTCTTCTTAAGTTGCTCTATTCTGACACCCTGGATTTTTGGTTTAAACTTCTGTGGTAGAATACCTGTGAGATTTAGTGGTACAGTCTCCTTGATCTCCCAATCTTACTGATCTTGGTCTGTGGTTTATGTTGGCTCTGTGTATGTCTTTGGTTTTGGGGTCTTTTTGGATCTTTCTTTGGTTGGTCTTTCCCATCAGCTGGTTTTCTGCGGGTCAGTCTGTCCCCCACCTCTTGTTTTCTGTTGTGCAGGTGTGGGCAGGTAGTGTTGGAGCTGGCTCTTCCATATGTACAAGGTTTTGAGGCTTTTCTCTTGCTCTTGTTCAGTTTTTGTTCTTAGTAATTTCTTCACTGTTTATTTGTCTTTTCGGATAGGTCCTGGGTTGACTTAGTGTGACTTCCACTCCCTCCTTCACCTTCTTCTGTGCTTATCTGTTGGCGTTTCCTTTGTTGGTGGGTTTCCTCTTCCAGGAGGTATCCCCTTGTTCCCGGCTTCTACCCACTCTTTTTTATGGCAGACCTCCTCCAAGTTATGGTTGTGCATGCGGAGCCTTCCTTGATTCGCACTCTCCTTGGTGCCTGTGGTCTCGGTTCCCTCCGAGATGAGGTGCAGACACTCCCTGGTGGGTGCTTACAGACTCCAGTGGGTGCGCACACACCCGGGTGGATGCGTACACTCCCCGGATGGGCGGATGGCCGGGTGGAGGGGGTACTGGAGCTGTTGCAGCAAGGGAATTCCCCAACATGCGCCCGAGGGTCTTTCTTTTTGGGAAATCCTCCTGCTTAATCCTGAGGCTCCCTCCATACAAGGAAGGGCTTTTCCTCTCACACAGCCCACCTCTCCAGCTAGACCAGGGACTGTCCAGGTCAGGGTCCCACATGGCCCAACTCTCAACTCTCACCAGCCAGCGCCCAGTGTCTCCTTGGGCTTAGCACTTCGTCTTTATTGCCCTCCCTGTAACTTCAAGCAACCAGGTATCTCAGGGTGTTGCTCCAGTCTTTTTTGGCAGGGGTGGGAGCCGTTAATCCTGCTATCTCCCAAGAGTCCTGAGGCAGGCCCAGCAGCGGTGGGCCTGGGGCTGATGCTGCCCTGGTCCCCACTCTGGTCCCAGGGATGTTTTGTCCTGAAGCAATCCCCTTACCTTCTGTTTTTTCAGTGTCCTCTATAGTTTTTGGTCTCCTGTCTTCAAAAATGCAGGGGTCCTGTTGGCTGTTAGCCCCATTCCTCAGTAGATGGGTAGGTGTTTCACCCAGATGCAGAAGGAAGTTGACTCCGCTCCCACCGATTTCGCCTGTGAAAAGGAATTCTTTTTTATTTTTTAATTTTTATTCATATTCAATTAGAGTTGTATGCCTTTTCTCCCCATCCCTCCGCCCCACCCCAGCTGAAACCACCTCCCTCCCCCACCTCCACCCTCCCCCTTGATTTTGTCCATGTGTCCTTTATAGTAGTTCCTGTAATGCCCTAGCCTCACTGTCCCCTCCCCACTCCCTCCCTTGCTATTCTTAGATTGTGCTTAACTTCAATGTCTCTGGTTATATTTTCTTTGCTTTTTCCTTCTCTTCATTATGTTACAGTTAAAGGTGAGATCATATGGTCTTTGTCCCTCAACGTTTGGCTTATTTCACTTAGCATAATGCTCTCCAGTTCCATACATGCTGTTGCAAACGGTATAAGCTCCTTCTCTCTCTCTGCTGCATAGAATTCCATTGTGTAAATATACCATGGTTTTTGGATCCACTCGTTTGCTGATGGGCACTTAGGTTGCTTCCAGTACTTGGCTATTGTAAATTGTGCTGCTATGGACATTGGGGTGCACAGGTTCTTTTGGATTGGTGTTTAACGATTCTTAGGGTATAATCCCAGCAGCAGAATTGCTGGGTCAAAGGGCAGTTCCATTTTTAGTTTTCTGAGGAAATTCCATACTGTTTTCCACAGAGGCCTCATCAGTCTACATTCCCACCAACAGTACACTAGGGTTCCCTTTTCTCCGCATCCTCTCCAACATTTGTCTGTTGATTTGTTTATGTTGGCCACTCTAACTGGTGTGAGATGGTACCTCATTGTAGTTCTAATTTTAATCTCTCTGATGGCTAGTGATGCTAAGCATCTTTTCATATGTCTCTGGGCCCTCTGTATGTCTTCCTTGGAGAAGTGTCTGTTCAAGTCCTTTGCCCATTTTTAATTGGGTTGTTTGTCTTCCTGGAGTAGAGTCCTGTGAGTTCATATATATTTTGGAGATCAGGCCCTTGTCTGAGGTATCATTGGCAAATATGTTTTCCCATATGGTTGGTTCTCTTTGTATTTTAATGCTGTTTTCTTAAGCCATGCAGAAGCTTTTTATTTTGATAAGGTCCCGTTTTTTTATTCTTTCCTTTATGTCCCTTGCTTTAGGGGATGTGTCTGTGAGTATGTTGCTGCGTGGAATGGCTGAGATTTTCCTGCCAATGTTTTCCTCAAGGACTTTTATGGTGTTACGACATATATTTAAGTCTTTTATCCATCTTGAATTTATTTTTGTGTAGGGCATAAGTTTGGTGATTGAGTTTCATTTTCTTGCATGTAGCTGTCCAGATCTCCCAACACCATCTGTTGAAGAGGCTGTTTTTGCTCCTTTTTATGCTCCTGCCTACTTTGTCAAATATTAACTGACTGTAAAGACTTGGGTTTATTTCTGGGCTTTCTGTTCTGTTCCATTGGTCTGTGTACCTCTTTTCATGCCAGCACCAGGCTGTTTTGATTATACTGGCCTTGTAATACAGTTTGATATCAGGTATTGTGATCCCTCCTGCTTTGTTCTTCTTTTTCAAAATTGATGCAGCTATTCAGGTTCATTTATGGTTCCAAATGAATTTTGGAAATGTTTGTTCTATATCTGTGAAATATGTCATGGGTACTCTAATAGGGATTGCATTGAATCTATAAATCGTTTTGGGTAGTATGGCCATTTTGATGATGTTAATTCTTCCAATCCATGAGCATGGTAAATGCTTCCATTTGTTTGTGTCTTCCTTCATTTCTTTCTTCAATGTTGTGTAGTTTTCTGCGTACAGGTCTTTTACCTCCTTCGTTAGGTTTATTCCTAGGTACTTCATTTTTCGTGTTGCTATATCAAATGGGATTGTCCCCTGATTTCTGTTTCTGCAATTTCGTTGTTGGCATAAAGGAATGACTTTGATTTCTGAGTATTGACTTTGCATCCAGCTGTTTTGCCAAGTTCATTTATTAGGTCAAGTAGTTTCTTTGTAGAGTCTATAAGATTTTCCATGTACACTATCATGTCATCTGCAAACAGTGACATTTTCATTTCCTCCTTTCCAATTTGGATGCATTTTATTTCTTTTTGTTGTCTGATTGCTGTGGCTAGGACTTCCAATACTATGTTGAATAGGAGTGGTGAGAGAGGGCATCCTTGTCTTGTTCCTGATCTTAGTGGGAAAGCTCTAAGTTTTTGTCCATTGAGTATGATGTTGGCTGTAGGTCTCTCATATATGGCCTTTATTATGTTGAGGAATGCTCTCTCTATTCCCACTTTGCTGACTATTTTTATCAGAAATGGTTGTTGTATCTTACCAAATGCTTTTTCTGCATGTATTGATATGATCTTGTGATTTTTGTCTTTGCTGTTGTTTATGTGATGTATTATGTTTATGGATTTGCTAATATTGTACCATTCTTGCATCCCTGGGATGAATCCCACTTGATCATGATGTATGATGTTTTAATGTATTTCTGGATGCGGTTCGCCAATATTTTGTTGAGAATTTTAGCATCTATGTTCATCAGCGATATTGGCCTGAAGTTTTCTTTCTTCATTATGCCTTTATCTGGTTTTGGGATTACGATGATGCTGGCTTCATAAAATGAGTTTGGGAGTCTTCCATCAGTTTGGATTTTTTCGAATAGTCTGTGAAGGATAGGGGTTAGCTCTTCCTTTAATGCTTTGTAGAATTCTCCTGGGAAACCATCTGGTCCAGGGCTTTTGTGTGTTGGGAGTTCTTTGATGACTGCTTCAATTTCGTCTGCTCTGATTGGTCTGTTCAGGTTTTCTGCTTCTTCTTCATTCAGTTTTGGAAGATTATATTTTTCTAGAAATGTGTCCATTTCACCTAGGTTTTCAAATTTCTGGCATAGAGTTCTTCGTAGTAATGTCTTACAATCCTTTGTATTTCTGTGGTATCAGTTGTAATTTCTCCTCTTTCATTTCTAATTGTGTTTATTTGGATCCTCTCTCTTTTTTTCTTGGTGAACCTACTTAAAGGCTTGTTGATTTTTTTTATTATTTGACAGAACCAGCTCCTGGATTCATTGATCCTTAGAATTGTGCTTTTCGTCTCTTTGTCATTTAACTCTGCTCTGATCTTGGTTATTTCCTTCCTTTTACTTGCTCTGGGCTGTCTTTGTTGTTGTTCCTCCAGTTCTTTTAGGCATAGCGTTAGGTTGTTTGTTCGAAATGTTTCTGTCTTTTTAAGGTAGGCCTGTATTGCTATGAACATCCCTCTCAGGACTGCCTTTCCTGTGTCCCATAGGTTTGGGGATGTTTTGAGTTCGTTTTCATTTGTTTCCGGAAAGGTTTCGCTTCTTTCTCTAATCACGTTCTTGACCCATTCATTGTTTAATAGCATGCTATTCAGTCTCCATGATTTTGAGTGTTTTGGGTTTTTTCCTTTAAGGTTGGTTTCTAGTTTCAGTCTCTTGTGTTCAGAATAAATGCTGGGTATGATTTCAATTTTCTTGAATTTGCTGAGGATTGCTTTGTGTCCTATCATGTGGTCCATCTTTGAAAATGTTCCATGTACACTTGAAAAGAATGTGTATTTTGCTTCTTTGCGATGAAAAGCTCTCTATATATCAGTTAAGTCCATTTCCTCTAGGGTATTGTTAAGTGACACAATATCCTTGTTGATATTTTGTTTGGGAGACCTGTCCTTTTTTGACAGTGGGGTGTTAAAATCCCCTACTATAATTGTGTTGCTGTCAATATCTTTCTTGAAGTCCTCCAAGATTTTCTTTATGTATTTGGGTGCTCCTATGTTGTGTGCATATGTATTTACAATGTTTATGTCTTCTTGGTGGATTCTTTCTTTGAGTATTATGAAGTGACCTTCTGGGTCTGTCGTTATGGCCCCTCTTTGGAAGTCTATTTTGTCTGATATGAGTATTGCTACCCCTGCTTTTTTTTTCCTGTCCGTTTTCTTGGAAAATTTGTTTCCAGCCATTCACTTTCAGTCTGTGTAGGTCTTTTGTCCTGAGATATGTCTCATGTAGGCAGCATATGTGTGGGTCATGCTTTCATATCGATTCAGCTATTCTATGTCTTTTGACTGGAGCATTTAATCCATTTATGTTTAAGGTTATTATCGATAGGTAGTTATTCATTGCCATTTTTTCCTACCTGTGTTCCTCTGTCTTTCTTTTTTCCTCCCTTTCCTTAACGCAGTCCCTTTAGCATCTCTTGCAGAGCTAGTTTGGTTGGAGTGTATTCTTTTAGACTTCTTTTGTCTGGGAAACTCATTCTTTCGCTTTCTCTCTTGATTGAGACCCTTGCTTGGTAAAGTAGTTTGGTTGCACGCCTCTGGTTCTCATTACTTGGAATATTTCTTGCCATTCTCCTCTTGCTTGGAGCGTTTCCTTTAAGAAGTCAGTTCCTAACCTTATTGGGGCTCCCTTGTATGTTACTCCCTTTCCTCCCTTGCAGCCTTTAAGAATCTGTCTATTTCTTGGAATTTTGCCATTTTACTTAATGGTGTGTCTTGCAGTGGGCTTCTTTGGGTTCCTCTTGCTTCGTACTCTCTGTTTCTCCTGGATTTGTGTGACTTTTTTTGTCATCAGATTAGGGAAAGTTTCCTTCATTACTTTTTCAAACAGGTTTTCTATCGCCTGCTCTTATTCTTCTCCTTCTGGGATCCCTATTGTATGGATATTATTAAGTTTCATGTTGTCCTGCATTTCCCTTAATCCCTCTTCATTCTTTCTGAGCCTATTTTCCTTCTCTTGCTCTTTCTGGGTGTTTTTTTCTAATTTGTCTTCCAGCTCACTGATGTGATCCTCTGCTTCATCGATTCTGCTTTTGATTCCTTCTACTGTGTTCTTCAGTTCAGAAATTTTATTCTTCATTTCCTCTTTGCCGTTGTTGATAGTTTCTATTTCCTTTTGCATGTTGATATGGTTTCAGGGAGTTCATTGTAGTTTCCCTGTAGTTTCTGGTAGTTCTCTGTGAACTCAGTGAGCTTCCTGATAACCATTGCTTTGAACTCAATATCTGATAGTTGACTTGCCTCTTTTTCAGTTAGCATTCTTTCTGATTCTTCCCCCTTTCTTTTCATTTGGGGATTGTTTCTTTGTCTTTCCATTGTTTGTGAGAGTCTTCTTGTTAGCCTATGCTTAAATTGATCTGTTCTGACTCCTAGGTTTATGGTATGAACTTCTATGGTAGAATTCCAATGGGATTCAGTGGTGCCATCTCCTTAATGTCCTGAGCTCACTGGTCTTTTGCTGATGTTAATGGGTCTAACCGTGTCTAACTGTGGTGTTTTCATTGCTCCAGGTTTTATTATCTCACCTATGGGAAAGGGAGAAAGAATAAAAAAAGAAAAGGAGGAAGGATGGAGGGAAAAACAGAATAGAAAAGGAATGGAAAAAAGGAAGGAAGAAGGAATAAAAAAAGATAGAAAGACAGAAAGGAACATGGAATTTAGGGGAAAGGAGGAAAAAAAAATCTTCTGCTGGCTTTAAACTGGTCAACTGAGTTCTGCTGGTCTTCCTGTCTGTGAAAAGTGAGGGGGTGTTTGGAGGGATTGGTTTCACTTTTCTCCCTTCCTGGGCCACACTCTTCGCTGTTGTTCAGCCTGCAGTTCAGTTCCTCAGGGTCCTTCTTCTCCCCACTAGGCCTTTAATTCACCAGTTGTGCTGTCCTTGAGTTGCACCAATTAGGGGCAACTCACACTCCCCCTTCTTGCTCTTTGCTCTCTTAGACGCTAGGGGCTCTTGGTACTCCTTCAGGGTAGTTCAGCCCCCTACTGGGTCAAGTCTTTCCAGGGAATGCAGTCTTCCCTAAACCTGCAGCTCCCCTCTTCTGGGCGTTCTCTCCTTCCTCCTGGAGAGCCAGTAGGCCCTGCAGGGCTCTATGCACAGAGGCTAGGTGGTAGTTGTTCAGAATTGGTGCTTTTGGGTGTGGTCGCCGGAGGGCAGCCAGGCTGTTGATTGGGTTGCGGGGTGGATCCCCGCTTTGGACCTGTCCTCGGGGCAGCCAGCCACTGATCGGGTGCGCACCCACCCGAGTTTCAGGTGTGGGCGCCCATTCGAGGTTTCAGGTATGGGCGCCCAGGCCAGTGTTCAGGTGCGCGCTGACCCAGGCGCTTTGGTTCTGTGCGCCCTGGCACCTGGGCCGCTTATCAGGGTGCGCGCCACCTGGGGTTTCTTTTGTGGGCGCCCAGTCTGCTGAGCTGGGTGCGCGCCAACTGGGCTTCAGGTGTGTGCTGAGGCTGCTTATCCTGTGTTCACAGTCCAGGGGCTGAGGACGGAGGGGCGCCAGAGGTGGAGGCTGCTGGGGAGAGTTCTCTAACTAGCTGCTGAGTGCCTCTATTTCCTCCTTTACTTTTCAAGAAATTCTTCCTATTCAACCCCCCCTGGTCCAAACAAGCACCTGGCCTCTCACACAGCCCAGCCTGGCTCTCTTGCAAGAATCCTGCAGCACACCTTGAGCCTGGGCCGGGGGCTTCAGCCGCCCTGGTGCCCTTGTTGGTCCCAGGGACCTTATTGTCCTTAAGCACTCTTCTTACCATCAGATCTTTCAATGTCCTCTATCTTTGGTCTCCAATCTTCATATATGCTGGAATACCGTTGGCTGTTCACTCTATTCCTCCAATCATCTAGGTGTTTCACTGGTGCCGAGGGGAAGTGGACTCTGCTCCCACTTATCTCACCGCCATCTTCCCCATCCAGGGCAGTACAAACTTAAAAAATAATTTAAAAGTTAATATGATAATTTTTTTAAAAAACCACACTCTTTTTTTTTTTTTTTTTTTTTTTTAAATTTTTTTTATTGTTATGCAATTACAGTTGTATGCCTTTTCTCCCCATCCCTCTACCCCACCCCAGGTGAACCCACCTCCCTCCCCCCTCTCCACCCTCCCCCTTGGTTTTGTCCATGTGTCCTTTATAGTAGTTCCTGTAATACCCTCTTCCCACTATCCCCGCCCCCACCCCCCACCCCCGCCCTGGCTATTGTTAGATTGTTCTTAATTTCAATGTCTCTGGTTATATTTTGTTTGCCTTTTTCTTTTGTTGATTATGTTCCAGTTAAAGGTGAGATCACATGGTATTTGTCCCTCGCCACCTGGCTTATTTCACTTAGCATAATGCTCTCCAGTTCCATCCATGCTGTTGCAAAGGGTATAAGCTCCTTCTTTCTCTCTGCTGCGTAGAATTCCATTGTGTAAATATACCATAGTTTTTGGATCCACTCGTTTGCTGATGGGCACTTCGGTTGCTTCCAGTACTTGGCTATTGTAAATTGTGCTGCTATGAACATTGGGGTGCACAGATTCTTTTGGATTGGTGTTTCAGTGTTCTTAGGGTATAATCCCAGCAGCGGAATTACTGGGTCAAAGGGCAGTTCCATTTTTAGTTTTCTGAGGAAATTCCATATTGTTTTCCACAGTGGCCTCACCAGTCTGCATTCCCACCAACAGTGCACAAGGGTTCCCTTTTCTCCACATCCTCTCCAACATTTGTTTGTGGATTTGTTTATGTTGGCCATTCTGACTGGTGTGAGATGATACCTCATTGTGGTTTTAATTTGCATCTCTCTGATGGCTAGTGATGCTGAGCATCTTTTCATATGTCTCTGGGCCCTCTGTATGTCTTCCTTGGAGAAGTGTCTGTTCAAGTCCTTTGCCCATTTTTTAATTGGGTTGTTTGTCTTCCTGGAGTGGAGTCGAGTGAGTTCTTTATATATTTTGGAGATCAGGCCCTTGTCTGAGGTATCGTTGGCAAATATGTTTTCCCATACTGTTGGTACTCTTTGTAATTTGGTGCTGTTTTCTTTAGCCATGCAGAAGCTTTTTATTTTGATGAGGTCCCATTTGTTTATTCTTTCCTTTATGTCCCTTGCTTTAGGGGATGTGTCTGTGAGGATGTTGCTGCGTGGAATGTCTGAGATTTTTACTGCCAATGTTTTCCTCAAGGACTTTTATGGTGTTACGGCTTATATTTAAGTCTTTTATCCATCTTGAGTTTATTTTCGTGTATGGCGTAAGTTGGTGATCGAGTTTCATTTTTTTGCACGTAGCTGTCCAGATCTCCCAACACCATCTGTTGAAGAGGCTGTTTTTGCTCCATTTTATGCTCCTGCCTCCTTTGTCAAATATTAATTGATCGTATAGACTTGAGTTTATTTCTGGGCTCTCTATTCTGTTCCATTGGTCTATGTGCCTGTTTTTATGCCAGTACCAGGCTGTTTTGATTACAGTGGCCTTGTAATACAGTTTGATATCAGGTATTGTGATCCCTCCTGCTTTGTTTTTCTTTCTCAAAATTGCTGCAGCTATTCGAGGTCGTTTATGGTTCCATATGAATTTCTGCAATGTTTGTTCTATATCTGTGAAATATGTCATGGGTACTCTAATAGGGATTGCATTGAATCTATAAATTGCTTTGGGTAGTATGGCCATTTTGATAATGTTGATTCTTCCAATCCATGAACATGGTACATGCTTCCATTTGTTTGTATCTTCCTTAATTTCTTTCTTCAGTGTTGTGTAGTTTTCTGAGTACAGGTCTTTTACCTCCTTGGTTAGGTTTATTCCTAGGTACTTTATTTTTCTTGTTGCTATATCGAATGGGATTTTTTTCCTGATTTCTGTTTCTGCAGTTTCGTTGCTGGTGTACAGGAATGCCTTTGTTTTCTGGGTATTGACTCTGTATCCACCTGTTTTGCCAAATTCATTTATTAGGTCGAGTAGTTTTTGAGTGGAGTCTATAGGGTTTTCCATGTACACTATCATGTCGTCTGCAAACAGTGACAGTTTCATTTCCTCCTTTCCAATTTGGATGCCTTTTATTGCTTTTTCTTGTCTGATTGCTGTGCCTAGGACTTCCAATACTATGTTGAATAGGAGTGGTGAGAGAGGGCATCCTTGTCTAGTTCCTGATCTTAGTGGGAAAGCTCTAAGTTTTTGTCCATTGAGTGTGATGTTGGCTGTAGGTCTCTCATATATGGCCTTAATTATGTTGAGGACTGCTCCCTTTATTCCCACTTTGCTGAGTGTTTTTATCAGAAATGGGTGCTGTATCTTATCAAATGCTTTTTCCGCATCTATTGATATGATCATGTGATTTTTGTCTTTGCTGTTGTTGATGTGATGTATTATGTTTATTGATTTGCGAATATTGTACCATCCTTGCATCCCTGGGATGAATCCCACTTGGTCATGGTGGATGATCTTTTTAATATATTGCTGGATGCGGTTTGCTAATATTTTGTTGAGAATTTTAGCGTCTATGTTCATCAGCGATATTGGCCTGAAGTTTTCTTTCTTTGTTGTGTCTTTATCTGGTTTTGGGATTAGGATGATGTTGGCTTCATAAAAAGAGTTTGGGAGTCTTCCATCAGTTTGGATTTTTTCGAATAGTCTGTGAAGGATAGGGGTTAGTTCTTCCTTAAATGCTTTGTAGAAATCTCCTGTGAAACCATCTGGTCCAGGGCTTTTGTGTGATGGGAGTTTCTTGATGACTGCTTCAATTTCCTTTGCTGATATTGGTCTGTTCAGGTTTTCTGCTTCTTCTTCATTCAGTTTTGGAAGATTATATTTTTCTAGAAATGTGTCCATGTCATCTAGGTTTTCAAATTTCTTAGCATACAGGTCTTCATAGTAATTTCTTACGATCCTTTGTATTTCTGTGGTATCAGTTGTAATCTCTCCACTTTCATTTCTAATTCTGTTTATTTGGATCCTCTCTCTTTTCTTTTTGATGAGCCTACTTAAAGGCTTGTCAATTTTGTTTATCTTTTCAAAGAACCAGCTCCTGGATTCATTGATCCTTACAATTGTGCTTTTAGTCTCTATGTCATTTAGTTCTGCTCTGATCTTGGTTATTTCCTTCCTTCTGCTTGCTCTGGGCTGTTTTTGTTGTTGTTCCTCCAGTTCTTGTAGGCGTAGGGTTAGGTTGTTTGTTTGAACTGTTTCTAACTTCTTAAGGTAGGCCTGTATTGCTATGAACTTCCCTCTCAGGACTGCCTTTGCTGTGTCCCATAGGTTTTGGGTTGTTGTGAGTTCGTTTTCATTTGTTTCCAGGAAGTTTTTGATTTCTTCCCTAATCTCGTTCTTGACCCATTCATTGTTTAATAGCATGCTATTCAGTCTCCATGCTTTTGAGTGTTTTGGGTTTTTACCCTTGGCGTTGGTTTCTAGTTTCAGACCCTTGTGGTCAGAGAAGATGCTTGATATGATTTCAATTTTCTTGAATTTGTTGAGGCTTGCTTTGTGTCCTATCATGTGGTCTATCTTTGAAAAAGTTCCATGGACACTTGAAAAGAACGTGTATTTTGCTTCTTTGGGATGAAAAGCTCTGTATATATCAGTTAAGTCCATTTCCTCTAAGGTATTGTTAAGTGACACAATATCTTTGTTGATCTTTTGTTTGGAAGACCTGTCCATTTTTGATAGTGGGGTGTTAAAATCCCCTACTATAATTGTGTTGCTGTCAATATCTTTCTTGAAATCCTCCAATAATTTCTTTATGTATTTGGGTGCTCCTATGTTGGGTGCATATATATTTACAATGTTTATGTCTTCTTGGTGGATTCTTCCTTTGAGTATTATGAAGTGACCTTCTGGGTCTCTCTTTATGGCCCTCCTTTGGAAGTCTATTTTGTCTGATATGAGTATTGCTACCCCTGCTTTTTTTTCCTGTCCGTTTGCTTGGAAAATTTGTTTCCAGCCCTTCACTTTCAGTGTGTGTAAGTCTTTTGTCGTGAGATGGGTTTCTTGTAGGCAGCATATGTGTGGGTCATGTTTTCTTATCCATTCAGCTGTTCTATGTCTTTTGATTGGAGCATTTAATCCATTTACATTTAAGGTTATTATCGATAGGTAGTTATTCATTGCCATTATTTCCTACCTGTGTTCCTCTGTCTTTCTCTTTTCCTTCCTTTCCTTAAAGCAGTCCCTTTAGCATCTCTTGCAGAGCTGGTTTGGTGGAGCTGTATTCTTTTAGACTTCTTTTGTCTGGGAAGCTCTTTATTTGGTCTTCTATCTTGATTGAGAGCCTTGCTGGGTAAAGTAGTCTTGGTTGGAGGCCTCTGGTTCTCATTACTTGGAATATTTTTTGCCATTCTCTTCTGGCTTGGAGCGTTTCCATTGAGAAGTCAGTTGCTAACCTTATCGGGGCTCCCTTGTATGTTACTTCCTTTTTCTCCCTTACTGCCTTTAAGATCCTCTCTTTGTCTTGGAAATTTGCCATTTTAATTATGATGTGTCTTGCAGTGGGTCTCTTTGGGTTCCTCTTGCTTGGGACTCTCTGTGTTTCCTGGATTTGGGTGACTTTTTCTCTCCTCAGATTAGGGAAATTTTCCATCATTACTTTTTCAAACAGGTTTTCTATCCCTTGCTCTTCTTCTTCTCCTTCTGGTATTCCTATTATACGGATATTGTTACGTTTCATGTTGTCCTGCATTTCCCTTATTGCCTCTTCATTCTTTCTGAGCCTCTTTTCCTTTTCTTGCTCCTTCTGGGTGTTTTTTTCTACTTTATCCTCCAGCTCGCTGATCCGATCCTCTGCTTCATCAAGTCTGCTTTTAATTCCTTCTACTGTGTTCTTCAATTCAGAAATTGTATTCTTCATTTCCGCTTGGCTCTTGTTGATATTTTCTATTTCCTTTTTCATGTTGATATAGTTTGCAGTGAGTTCATTGCAGTTTCCTTGTAGTTTCTGGTAGTTCTCTTTGAGCTCAGAGAGCTCAGTGAGTTTCCTGATGACCATTGCTTTGAACTCAGTATCTGATAGTTGACTTGCCTCTTTTTCGGTTAGTATTCTTTCTGAGACTTCCTCCTTTCCTTTCATTTGGGAATTGTTTCTTTGTCTTCCCATTGTTTGTGAGGTTCTTCTTGTTGGCCTCTGCGTCTTAAATTGCTTTGTTCTGAC
Organism: Desmodus rotundus; assembly: GCF_022682495.2. Classification (NCBI taxonomy): domain Eukaryota; kingdom Metazoa; phylum Chordata; class Mammalia; order Chiroptera; family Phyllostomidae; genus Desmodus; species Desmodus rotundus. The sequence continues at coordinate 52,942,595 of NC_071400.1, forward strand.
TCCCTGGATTTATGATATGAACTTCTATGGTAGAATGCCAATGGGATTCGGTGGTGCTGTCTCCTTACTCTCCTGTGCTCACTGGTCTTGAGCTGACGTTTATGTGTTTAACACGGTCTATCTCTAGTCTTTTCAGCACTCCAGGTTTTGTTGTCTCACCTGTGGGAAAAAGAGAAAGGGGGGGCGAAAGAAAAGCAAAAAAAAAAAAAAACACACACACACACACACAGAAAACAAACCAAAAGAAAGATGGGAAGGAGGGAAAAAGGAAATAGGAAAGGAGGAAAGGAAGGAAGGAGGGAAGAATAAAGAAAGATCGGAGGCAAGATAAGAAGGAATTTTAGCAAAAATTAAAACATAGAAATAGATAAAAGAAGGCAGGAAGAAGACATAAAAATGGTAAAGGATGGGAGGAAGAAGGAATGAAAAAAAAGAAAAAAAGAGAGAGGAAGAAGGAATTCAGGGGGAAAGGAAAAAAAAAGAAAAAGGATAAAAAAAAGAAAACAAAAAAAAACAAACAAACAAAAAAAAACCTTCTGTTGGCTTTAAACCGGTCAGGTTATTTCTGCTGGTGTCCTGTCTGTGCAACGGGAGGGGGTGTTTGGAAGGATTGGTTTCACTTTTCTCTCTTCCTGGGTCACACTCTTCGCTGTTTTGTAAGTGTGGTCCCTGGCAGTCAATCAGTCCGTTGATCAGCCAATCCAGCCGCTGTGGCTCGTGACGCGTGCGCGCGCAGCAGGGGAATCCAGCCGCTTTGGGTCTGTGACGTTATTTTGTGCCCTGAGCGCGCAGCCGACGGACCAATAGAGCCGCCAGGGCTTGGAACGCTTGCGCGCAGGTGGCGGATTCAGCCGCCTTGGGGTTGGGACACTCGCCAGCAGCTTTGTATTTAGAAAACAGGCACCCAGCCGGCCCTGTGCTTGGTGAGCGCGCGCAGCCCGCTGAGCCACAGGCTCTGTGCTTGGGGGCCCGATCCAGCCGCCCTGGGCTTGAGTCTCTCGGGCGGGCGGGGCCGCCCTGGGACTGAATCACGCGGCACTCGGTTCCGAGGTTTTGGGCCTGTGGGTAGAGCAGCTAGACTCTGGTCCAAATTATCTCAGAGGTTTCAGGTGTGGGCGCCCCTCCGTGGTTTCAAGTGTGGGTCCCGTTCGCTAATCTGCTCGCGCGCGACCGGATCTCAGGTGAGCGTAGCAGTCCAGGGGTGGAGGGGGAGGGGCGCCAGGGGCCTCGGCTACTACCGAGAGTTCTCTAATTAGCCCCTGAGTGTCTCTATTTTCTTTTTCTTTTTGAGAAATTCCTCCTTTTCAAGCCCCCCTGGTCTAATCAAGCACCTGGCTGCTCACAGCGCAGCCTGGCCCTCTCCCAAGACTCCTGCCGCAGCCCCTGCGCCAGGGCTGGCGCTTCTGCCGCCCTTGTACCGCGCGGTCCTGGGTCCCGTGGACCTTATTGTCCTTGAGCACTCTTCTTACCGTCAGATCTTTCAGTGTCCTCTATCTTTGGTCTCTGATCTTCGTATATGCTGGAATACTGTTGGCTGTTCGCTCTGCTCCTCAGATCAGCTAGGTATTTCCCTGGCGTTGAGGGGAAGTGGACTCCGCTCCCACCTATGTTGCCGCCATCTTCCCCCTTCCCAGCCATTTATTTTCAAAACCACACTCTTATACACAGTTCCTCTGTAGGATTGTAGTGTAATGAAACAACCAGAATTTCAGACAAATTTTATGTACAAAATTACTTTTAAGATGGAAAAATTGGAATTAAAGTGAATTTCCAACATTAAGAGCATGCTATTTTTAATAAACAACCCATGGTATATTCATATGGCAAAATTTTATATAACACTTTAAAATCATGTTTTCAAGTACTTAATGGTACCTGAAAATGTTTCAGATGCAAAGACACTTTGAAAAGCTAAGATCTAGCATGTTATATATAATATGATCTCAATTTAAAAAATATATTATATGCACATTAAAACCTGTAAATAAATACATCAAAATGCTAACAGCCATTATTTCTAAGTGTTGAAAATTTTGTTCTTCTCTTAATACATTCCTGTACTCTCAATTCTCTACAATGACCGTATGTTCCTTGTATAATCAAAAAATGCAATAAATTGTATTTCAAAAGACCCTCTGAAAGCATAACAGAAAGAAGAATAATTAATTAATTTATAGTTTGCAAGTGACAGAGAACACTCACCACTTGTTTTTGTAGCAGCCACTGGAATCCATTTATGGAATGCCAGTGAACTTATATTCTCAAGGCAACTGCTTATCTGTTTCCCTAATTGAAAAAGAGCGATATGGAGTAAAGACAAGAGTCTCTGAGAACAGATGTCTGAAGGGAGATTGAACAAGTATCAGGATAAAATAAAATGAACATTTTACCAGCATTCCTTAGTCTAACTATATTCTAATTTAGGATTCTTAAACTATAATGTTTCTCCTTATACAACCCAATACATCAACTGATCAACATATCACCAATATTTTTTAATGTTTTCTTAACAGAAAAGACTTTCCTTCAAGAATTTTAAATTGTAATCATAAGAGAAATGCCTTGTTCCTTCCTTGACTATTGTTGGATGGTTGAGAAGGAGTTAATTTTGGTAATTAAAAGACTGAAAAGAAAGAAAACACATGCTGGGATATTTAATCCACACTATCCAAGACCAATTTGGCTTGAGAAAATACCAAATAATCTTAGGCATCCATATTAATTTTACATTGATCATGACTAATAGACTGATGAGACAGAGATAATTCTAGTACACTGCCTGCTAGCAAAATACGCAGTTAGAACTCAAATTTCTTCATATTAAAATCAGCATGGAAAATAGTCCCTTCTTAGTTGCTGGGCAAATGAAAACAAAGTGGGAGTCACTTCAAGTAATCTGGGAGGGAGGTAAAGCCAGGACTTTTTTCCCAGCTCCATAGGAAGTCATTACTTGAGCATTCCCAAACTCAAAGCAGGGATTTAGACTTGGTGAGTTTAATTCTCTGCATTTAAAAGGAAAGGTTCAAAACAGTGATTTCACAGGTTGATGAGCTGAATCTAAGTTGTCACACCAACTAACATACTGGGTGGCCACTGTATGCAATATAATTTAAAAGACATTTTAAGGATTATGCATCCAAATCTCCCCTCCCCATTCCTCTCACACAGGCTTCCATGACACCTGATAGACCAGTATTTGCCAGGACATTTATAATATTAAGAGGGATAGCAAAGAATTAGTAACTGATTAGCAGAGATGAGTTTATCTAATTCAAACCTATGCTTTGGTACTTAGCAAAAGAAAGCAGAGACTGAGAGTGAACATGGGAAAGCAGATATTGTAATGCTTCTTTGAAGTGGAGGAGGAGAGTTACTCAAATAAAAGAAAAGAATGGCCAAAAGAGTCCTAAAGACAGATTTTTGCCAACATGAATTCAACAGACATTTATTGAGCCAGGCACTGCATTGGCACTGCAAATATGAGGAAAAGGGACTTCCCTTAAAGATTTCATAATCAAATCCTACATTCTAGTAAAAACTCTGACAGACAGTCTCTTCTTCATCTTTCATCAAACATTAATTTACTCTATTTTACCTATTTCTAACTAAGTACTTGGGATTTAATTAGAAAAATAGGGAAACAATATCTTGTAAGGTGGAATCACTGCCCTTAAGGAGCTTGCTATATCTAGTTGGGGAAATGGACTCTTGTCATTATTGATTTGTCCATTTCCCCAACTAGATATAAGAAGCTTCTTAAGGGCAGTGATTCGACCTTACACAATGCTTTGAAAGCTAGGTGTGAGATATTATGAGGGGCTGGAAAAGTGATGTCCAAAGACCTGTCATTTGATGTGGGACTTGAAGGATAGTTAGGGATTTGTTAGGTTAGAAAGGAACATGAAAGCAGACCTCAGAGAGGAACCACAGAAAGGATAAATGATTAAGTATTATATATCAATACTATTATTTTTTTAGATATTAATTACTATTTATTTATTTATTTTTTTATTCAGTTACAATTGTCTGCATTTTCTCCCCATCCTCCACCCCACCCCAGCCAGTCCCACCTCCCTCCCCCACCTCTACCCTCCCCCTTGATTTTGTCCTTGTGTCCTTTATAGTAGCTCCTATAGACCCCTCTCCCCACTATCCCCTCCCCACTCCCCTCTGGTATATCAATACTATTATATATGCTATATTTAATCCTTCATTCAATCACACTTAATTTACTACATGCTTTATACCTAGCCTATGCTGAAGTGAGAATTCTCTGAATTTTCTAATGAGGATACCAATGCACACAAAGACTGTCCCAAAGCCACACAGATAGTAAGAGACATATTCAAACCAAGTCCTGACTCTCTACTAAATACATGTATTTTCCATTCCACCCTTCAAACTGGATTATATAGATATACAGGCATATTTGAGAAATGATGAAATATCTGGTTTGGCTACAATATAATGGAATGTGGGAGGGGGTGAGAAGTGGCAGCAGAAAATCTGTGGAATGTTTCACTAATTTGCATGTTAAGGTTTACATATCTGATCGTTTACATTCAATTTTAAGAAAGGAGAAATGATTTTTTTTCTGTGCCTTTCCAAGAAGGTGTTGGAACAGGTACAACAGTAACTTTCTGAAGTTTTTAGAAACTTATGACCCCGCAACATTGAGGGGGAAAAAACAAGAAATTAAAACTGATTCTCAATGCAACCATTTTTACTTGTAATTACTGCAAATCATGAATATGTATCAACTAGCTTTCCAGACCATAGCCACAACCCAAGCAATAATAAGAGAACAGTTGCCTGAAGCAAATATGGACAAGAGTACCAAATAAAACTGACAACCTTCATGTTGCATCTTAACAATATTGTGTTTATGTTAATTTCTCATTTTTGTATTCCAAAAAATATTGCCCAATCTACATATACCTTGAAAATGTATTTCTTATCAAATTAAATCTCATGAAATAATCTAAAATTATGTTTAGTTGTGTTATAAAAATAAAGGGTTTTACAATAAAAACTGAGATTTAAGCTACTGGCTTTAAGTTTGTAGATGTTCATGTTTAAGCAAATATTTAGTTTCCATGGAGCACCAAAGCATGATAATTAATGTAATGGCTTTTAACAGGAAAATGAAAAACAGAAACTAGCTCTGAGCATGGTACTTTCATTTTATATATTTAAAATAATTGAAGAAAACAACTAATGCTTATGCATTTTTTGAATTTGTATAATGCTTTATTCTTTCATACATATAAATTATGAATTCACTTCACTTTTAGAAACAGAATTGTACTTCTAATTATTTATAAAACACTGTGAGACATTTGGAAAACATTATAGTACTACTGATAAGCATTTAATTAGCCCCATTTTCTTACCTGCCTTTTAGAGGCTGAGCTGTTCCAAATCTTCAGAGGATTTTCTTTCCTCCACAAAAAAATTTGGGTCGATATAAATATTAATGAAAGTACTAATTTATTGTTTTATTTTTTAATATTTTAATAAAACAGAAATGAAAGGAAAATTCCCTAACCTGACAAAGATTAATCTCAGTTCAAAAGTAAACCGTATGCCTAGTGTGGAAAGAGTATCTACTAACTCCACGATTATTAGAATTTTTTTTACTGAGTTTATTAGGGTGATATTGGTTAATAAAATCATATAGGTTTCAAGTATGCAATTCTATATCACATTTATTCATTTTTGAAAAATTTATATTTAATTCAAAATGGAAAATAAGGTGTAGAAAAGACCTTAATATTCTGAATTATTTCTGGTAAAAAAAAAATGCTATGTCTTACTATTTTAAATGTTTCGAGACAAATTTTAAAGAAGGAAGAATGCTAGACAACTGGTGCTAGTTCTGCACATACATTCTGTGCAGCTGGGGAGCTCCAACACATAATCATATGTTGCTGGGAAGTAGGAGAGGCTGGTACTCATATTTGGGTTTAAAATAAGTACAGTCAATACTTTGAAATCTGTTATCTATGCCTCTCTCCTTGGTGCGTTTTCTGCTCTACTAAAGTATAACTTATACTGATCCAGAATTATTATGCCATTTTAATGAGCAGTACCTGCTTCAATCAAGATTTTAAAAATTGGAAAGGATAAAGCTAGAATCTTTCTCAGACTTGAAGAGAAAGGGCTTAATTAACCTTTAACAGAAGATAAATAATTTTGTAGACTCAATAATAAGGTAAGGAAGAAAGGAGAATTAAGGAAGCAAGCTAGATACATTCTTTCCATTGTGTGGCAGAATGACCTGACAAGTGACCTCTTTGCAGACACTGAATTGTTCCTAATGATGTGAATAATGTACACCACATTTCCAAGGAATAAGTAGTGACTTTTAAGCTTCTTATAATCTGAGTAAATGATCAGAGGACAGGCTCAAAGAGAAGTCTGAATAAGGGCTCTTTGCCTGGTGTGATCTGTTGGGAGGCACTGTCTCAAAACAAGCAAATCACTCCACTGAGTTTCAGGTTTCCCTTGCCTTCCTTTGTCTCCTTGTCAAGCCCTCATCTAGGATCAAGTCCTGAAAACTTGGACTTTACATTTCATTTGGTTAGCCGAGTTCCTGATCTTAGTCAGTCCAGGCCCTACTTTTGCTACACAGATGGGAGACTTTGGAGACCCATTACACCCTACCTACCATTTGAACACAGCAGGAAACTGACAGCTGGAAGGGATTCCACCCTACTATATGGCACAAGTTATGGCAATGTCACTGGAGCGTTATCTAACTTACTTGCAAATCCACACTTAAAATTGAATTACAGCTCTGCCTGGTGTGGCTCAGTGGATTGAGCACTGGCCTGTGAAACAAAGGGGCACTGGTTCACTTCCCAGTCAGGGCACATGCCTGGGTTGTGGGTCAGGTCCCTGATAGAGAGCACATGAGAGGCAACCACACATTGACGTTTCTCTCCCTTTCTTTCTCCCTCCCTTCCCCTCTCTCTAAAAATAAATAAATAAAATGATTTTTAAAAAATTGAATTACATAGAAAGAACATTATAATCCTCCAAATGCCAAATGATAAAATAAATTTATAAAAGGATTTTAAAAGAACCAAAACATTAGGGCAAGTCATTTTACTCCTGTAGGCCTCAGTTTTACTTATCTGTAATGTGAGGGAGATGGTCTATAATGTCCCTTCTAATACAAATCAAATTATTTTAGTTTTAAATTTGATGCTTCCAGAGACCTTATTATTATATAAAATTAAAATTTCAGCCATATGTTATGGATGTTTTTGTTATCAAAACATCTATTTTAGAATACATTTGCTTTGCTTAATTAAAACTATCCCCACACAATGATTTATGTGACCCATAATTCAGAGCTCATAGATAGGACAACTTGTGTTGTATTTTCTGGAAATTTTTATAAATTATGTCTCTGTCCACTATGTATATCCTGCCTAGAGGATAAACTGAAAATCTGTTGTTTTATATTTGTAATATAACTGATTTGACTAAACTTTTCACTGAAATTGTTACAGAGCAGAGGGAGGGGGTGGTTCCTTCACGATAAATTATTACAGAAAGGATTCCCCCTTTCTGTCTCTGGAGGTTCCTTCCCCCACGCCCACCTGCTAGGTTCGCAATGCCCGCCGCCAGAGGAAAGACGTCTCTCAATGCCAGAGACTGGTGAAAAGGAAAGGAATTGTTTATTTAAAAGTTACACAAACTTAAGAGTAATGACCTAATGTCTTCAATAAGATACTAAAGTCCTCTAGAACACCCACAGATGCACAGTCCTTCCCTCTCCCTGTGCCCAGTCCAGGGTATCGTGTCTCAGGAAAAGAAGTAGAAGTCCGTGATTCAGGCTCCCGGCACCATCAGCTGTGTGGCTGCTGCAATCTCCAGTTAATCCAAAGCCATGTGGCACCTTCTCATGGCCCACCAGCAAGAGTCCTCTCTCCCCTTTCTCTATGGCTGCAAAGTCTCTCCTGCTGCCTAAGCCGCGTGGCAAGAAGAAGCACTCCAAAACCTCGTGGTCCTCTTCCTTTCCCTCAGAACCACGTGGTCCTTTTCCCCACTTCAGAACCTCGTGGTTCTCCTCTTTTACTTCAGAACCACATGGACCTTTATCTATCTACTTGCTTCAGAACCTCGTGGTTCCCCCATTTACTTCAGAGCCGCGTGGTCTCCTCTCTCCCCCAAAACCTTGTGGTCCTCCCCATTTACTTTGGAGCCGCGTGGTCTCTTCTTCTCTATGGCTGCCGGGCCTATGTTTAAATCCCAGCACCCATCTTCCTTTGCAGCCCCATTTCTGACTCCTCCTACAGTCAGTTACACCTGCCAGCATCCCTGTATTCTTCCAGCTTTACTGGGCTGCCATAGTAAGTCTGGGCAGGTGTGGCCCCATGGCATGGAGCCAATCATCTCCACGCTCTCACGCAGGCCCTGTAACCAGGGGGAGTTACTTCCCAGTCCCATCCTGGGTGGAATTTGGTCCCATCCCCCTGGCTCAAAGCATGGCCACAGCTACTTAACACATCCATGAAACCAGTTAAAGGTTATAGATATGTTAAATGACTGTGCCAGGGGTTAGCTGCAAAGCTCTTGCTACCTAAAACAGCTCTGAATGGCCCTGTTCCATGTGTCCCATCCTCCTTGGCTCAGGCCCGTGGGGATAAGGACATCCTATATACATTTTTCTAATATTTCCTGGACACCCCGAGTCCTGGACCCCATTACAAATCCCTTCTTGGGGCCCTCCTCTTGGCTGCACCCTGCTTCAAAATTATTCCATAATTTAATATCCTGTAGAATAAAGCCTGGAGATAAAATACCCTACGATTCCAATCTTCACAGTGCTAAAATAACTGTTTTTAATCCTGCACATCACCTAAAAATATTACTAAAAAAAAGAGAATTATATTCTTCCTGCTGCCATTGGCATGAATTGCTATTACGTGGATCCATTGACTTTCCTTTCAGAGTTGACAGTGCCATTTGATTGAAAGAAAACACCATGTGCAGACTTATGAAAATAAATGCATGCTATTATACACAGCTAACATTAAGTTAGGCATAAGCATCATAAACATGCCTGCTTATCTGTGAGATTTATCACCAGTAGGGCTAAGCAATTTTCCATGGAAGTAAGAAATGTGAAATCATCAGCAGCTTTTCCCATGCTTTATTTCTTGGAATAAAATTATACTGAACTCTTCTTGTATGATCCTCTGGTTCTAACACCGGGCTGTACAGTCAGACATGAGATAGAATTCTCTCCACCCCAGTTCCCACGTTACAAGCTAAATGACATTGGGCAAAAATTACTTATAACTTAAGCCTTAGTTTTCTCATCTGAAAATGGGGATAATAATGCCTGCATTATTGGGATAGTTATTAGTATTAAATGAGATACTGTTTTTTAATTGTATTTTATTGATTATGCTATTACAGTTGTCCCAAATTTTCCCCCATTGTCACCCTCCACACAGCACCCCTTACTCCCTCAGACCACCACCACACTATTGTTCATGTCCATGGGTCCCATGTATAGGTTCTTTGGGTACTCCATTTCCTATACTGGACTTTCCATCCCCATGGCTGTTCTGTAGCTACCTATTTCTACTTCTTAATCCCCTCACCTCTTCACCCATTCCCCCACACACACCCCCATCTGGCAACCATCAAAATACTCTCCATATCCATGATTCTGTCTCTGTTCTGCTTGCTTGCTTGCTTAGTTTGTTTTTTGGATTAAATTGTTGATAGATATGTATTTATCTCCATTTCATTGTTCATAGTTTTGACCTTCCTCTTTTTCTTAAATAAGTCCCTTTAACATTTCATATAATAATGGTTTGGTGATGACGAACTCCTTCAGTTTTCTCTTGTCTGGGAAGCTCTTTACCTACCCTTCAATGGTAAATGATACCTATGCTGGCTAGAGCAATCTTGGCTGCAGGTCCTTGCTTTTCATGACTTTGAATATTTCTTGCCAATCCCTTCTAGCCTGAAAAGGTTTTCTTTTTTGTTTTTTTTTTTGTTTGTTTGTTTTGAGAAATCAGCTGACAATCTTATGGGAGTTCCCTGTAGGTAACTAAGTACTTTTCTCTCACTGCTCTGTGGACTGGGTTCTTGCACAGCTGATCCTCCACAGAGGGCAGAGGTTGTTGGTCAGTGATCACATCCAGTCCTTGAAGCTGACTGTCCTGGCTAAATCCCTCCCATTGACCTGCCAACAGCAATCAAGGCTCAACTACAAGAGAAGGGTGTTCTCAGCTCAATGAAGGGCACACCTCGAGTACCCAGCTTGGGTGATAGAGGAAGCTGTGCCAATGGAGCCTACAGGACACCTACTACATTAGGCCATGCTACCAAGACAGGGAATCATAGCAGTTCTACCTAATAATAGAAATAAACACAGGGGGGCTGCCAAAATGAAGGGACAAAGAAACATGACCCAAATGAAAAAACAGATCAAAACTCCAAGAAAAGAACTAAACAAAATGGAGATAAGCCACCTATCAAATGCAGAGTTCAAAACCTTGGTTCCATGGATGCTCAAGGAACTTAGTGAGGCCTTCAACAGCATAAAAAATATCAAGTCAGAAATGAAGGGTACACTAATTGAAATAAAGAACAATATAGATGGAATCAACAATACAGCTGATGAAGCTGAGAATCATATCAATGATTTGGAACATAAGAAGCAAAAGGCAACCAATCAACAGCAAAAAGAAAAAAGAATTTAAAAAATGAGGATACCATGAGGAGCCTCTGGGACAACTTCAAGCTTACCAATAGTTGCATCATAGTGGTGTCAGGAGGAGAGAAGAGGAAGAGCAAGAAATTGGAAATCTATTTGAAAAAGTAGTGAAAGAAAACTTCCCTAATTTGGTGGAGGAAATAGAAAGAGAGTCCCAAACAAGATGGATACAAAGAGGCCCACTCAAAGACACATCATAATTAAAATGCCAAAGTTTAAAGATAAAGAGAAAATCTTAAAAGCAGTGAGAGAAAAGTACTTAGTTGCCTACGGGGAATTCCCATAAGATTGTCAGCTGATTTGTCAAAAAAAAAAAAAAAAAAAAAAAACCTTTTCAGGCTAGAAGGGATTGGCAAGAAATATTCAAAGTCATGAAAAGCAAGGACCTGCAGCCAAGATTGCTCTAGCCAGCATAGGTATCATTTACCATTGAAGGGTAGGTAAAGAGCTCCCCAGACAAGAGAAAACTGAAGGAGTTCGTCATCACCAAACCATTATTATATGAAATGTTAAAGGGACTTATTTAAGAAAAAGAGGAAGGTCAAAACTATGAACAATGAAATGGAGATAAATACATATCTATCAACAATTTAATCCAAAAAACAAACTAAGCAAGCAAGCAAGCAGAACAGAGACAGAATCATGGATATGGAGAGTATTTTGATGGTTGCCAGATGGGGGTGTGTGTGGGGGAATGGGTGAAGAGGTGAGGGGATTAAGAAGTAGAAATAGGTAGCTACAGAACAGCCATGGGGATGGAAAGTCCAGTATAGGAAATGGAGTACCCAAAGAACCTATACATGGGACCCATGGACATGAACAATGATGCGCGGATTGTCTGAGGAAGTGAGGGATGATGGACGGAGGAAGGCAAAGGGGAAAAACTGGGACAAATCTAATAGTGTAATCAATACAATATTCATAAAAATAGGAACTGCTTGGGAATCCAGCAGTTTCTTCGACCAGCTCAATCCCCGCTGGTTTTTACAGACAGAAGTTGTGGGGACTTATCTTCCTGGCCCTGAAACTCTGAGCTGGGGGGCCTGGTTTAGGTTTGGGCTCCTCACTCCTGAGATATCTCTTCTAATCTTTATCTATCACATGTGGGTGTAGGACCAGCCCCTTCTGGGTCTCCACATCTTCACCCCTCCTACCAGTCTGGATGTTTCTTCTTTAATTCTGCAGTTGTTGGATTTCCATTCAACTCAATTTCTGACAGTTCTGAGTGGTGTTTGTTCTATAGTTTAGTTGTAATTTTGATTTGGTTTTGTGAGGAAGTGAGCCATTTTTACCTACGCCTTGATCTTGACCCTAAATGAGATACTATGTATAAATTTCCTAGTGTAAGTCTTGCCAGATAGGATGAGCTCATTAAGGGTTAGCTGTAGTTGTCATTTTATTTCCTTTGTTGAAATGTTGCCATTGTGACTGCATTCAAATTTTTGAAGTGAAAAAGAAATGAGGTAGAATAGAGCCACCTGTCAGCTGCTTGCTATTAAAGATTGTGATGACCTAAGATTGTAATGAGGGAAGGGTGCTAATTTTTAACTTAATCTATTTCACATCTTTAGTTGTGAACCAAGTCTTAAATACCCCTTTCAAAACAGAACTGCATCCAGATGCAAAGTCTATATTTGAGCAAGCACAGAAATCTAGACAGGGTCAGCAAACTGTGAGCTCCAGGCCCAATCTGTTGCTGCTTATTATTGTAAATAAAGTTTTATTGGCACACCATCATGCCCATTTGCTTACTTACTGCCCATGGCTGATGTTGAACTACAATAGCAGAGCTGAGTTTCACAACAGAAATTATATACCAAAAATATTTACTGTCTGGCTCTTTATAGAAAATGTTTGGTGACTCATAATTTAGAATATTCCTTAGGAGTCTGATTTCATTTCTTATGATGTCCTTTCCAGAGGACTCAAAAACATTTTTTAAAAAAAATCTTAGTTAAGCCTACCTAGTTATAGGCCTACTGCATTCCATCCACTAAATTAGATGTATTTTACCATAATGCTACCTAATGTTTGAAAGGGAGTGCATCTCTAAATGCACATCTTAACATCCATTACACCTTTGTTCAGGTGACTCTATGGCTCTGATAAAGAAACAAACCAGTGAGCACATTCTTGGTTTGAGTTATCAAAGAGATGTTTGTTAATTCAAAATGAAACTTCTTGTCCTCAACCCTTCCATGATACTTTACAAGGAACCTCTTGGTTATTTAGACAAAATGCCCTATTATCTTTCTTAATGCAATTAGTTATTCAAACCTAGCATGTTTCCATCCTTAAACCAATATAGTGACATGATTACTTAAACCTCTCTAAAAGTACCAAAGAAGAAATATATCATCTTTTACTATCCAGGTTGCATTTCTGGCTTCATTTGATTTGCTTAAAATGTTTTGTTTAAATCTCTTTTGTGGTGCATTGAAGCACTTTGCCCTTCTTACAACCAGAATGGCAAACAAGAGATAATGCTGATCAAAATGTACATTACTTTATCTTCCAAGGCTGTTTGACTTCTGAGTTTAGTTTGTCTCTTGCAATACAGATCCTTTCTATACGTGTTTTTTTGCCATCACATGTCAAATCCATATAAGTATGGTTTTCCTGTGCTAAACTGCTTAATTGTGTATATCTCTCTCTTTTTTAATACCAATTTTATTGAGATATAATTCACAATACCACACAATATACCTGCTTAAATGGTACAATTCAATAGTTTTTAATGTATTTACAGAATTGTGCAAACATCACCACGATCTATGTTAGAGCATTTTACGACCCCCAAGGGAACCCCATTACCAGTAACTCACCCTTTTCCTCCCAATTTTCCCCCTTCCTTGCCCCCAGTCCTAGGCAACAACTAATATACTTTCTGTCTCTATGCATTTCCTTTTTTTTATATTTCATAAAAATGGAATCATACACTATATAGTCTTTTGTTAAAGTTCATCCATGTTGTAACACTGTCAATGTCTTTTTAAAGTAACATTTTGGATATTTAGTAGACACAAACTCAAATATTTATAACATTTTAAAATTTGATCCTATATTCTCTCTCTTTTTCCCTCCCTGTCTTCTTCTTCTTCCCCCTCTCTCATTTTCTCTCTCACACACACATATGTGTGCACTTGCACTCACAAACAGATACTCTGAAATTCACCAAAATCTGGCCTAACATATTTGGGAATCAAACAAGCATAATAGGCTACACATGATGGCTTCTTTAGGGACTTCATTAGTGGTGTGGAAATTATCAAAAAAAAAATCTTTATGAATTCTGAAATATGCTCTAGATTTTATTCTGAAGGGTCTCCAGTATACCTTTAACAGCCCCTCCTCATAGAACACTATCAATATTTGAAATTGCATTCTGATGAAGGTTGAGGGTGAATATTTCCACCAAAAAAGGGTATTAAAACCCAGACACAAATAAAAATGAAGTCAACCCTGACTGGTGTGTTGGGCATCGTTCTGCAAATGAAAAAGTTGCCTGGCAGGGCACATGCCTTGGTTGCGGGTTCAGTCCACAAGTCAATGGGTATGTGAGAAGCAACTGAAAGATGTTTCTCTTCCTCTCTTTCTCCCTCACTTCCCCTCTCTCTAAATATAAATAAATAAAATTTAAAAAATGGATTGCACAGAGATACAACTTAAAGTGGAAACTGGAGCCTCCTATGACATCAGATGACTACAGGAAGAAGAAATGGTTTACAAAACGTTGTGATACTACTTTAAAATTATTACAAAGACAAATGGGATTGAAAATTGAAGATGGAAGGAAAGGATGAAATGTTTTAAGCTATTGATTCACAGGGTTTGTGACAGACCAATATACATAGCTTTTTTAAAAAACAAATATATGATATATTTTATTAATAAAAAGAAAAGACAATTCTGAGTGGTGGCATGTCAGAGATATAGGGGTTATTGTTATGGACGATTTGTATTTGCTCCTTGGTGCCTCTCTGTATTTTTCTAAAGTTCTACAATATCAATGTATTTCTTTTTTTTTTATTGTTGTTCAAGTACAGTTTTCTGCCTTTTCCCTCCACCCCAGCCCAACACTCCAACCCTCCCCACATCCCTCCCATTTCCACCCCACCAGGTTAATTGTCCATGTGTCCTTTATAATTGTTCCTACAAACCCTTCACCCTGTTCCCCTGCAATTCCCTCCACTCTCCCCTATGGTCACTGTCAGCCTGTTCTCAATTTCAGTGTCTTTGGTTATGTTTACTTATCTGTTTTCTTGATTATGTTCCTATTAAAGGCGAGATCATATGGTATTTGTCTTTCATTGCCTGCCTTATTTCACATAGCATACTGCTCTCCAGTTCCATCCACGCTGTCGCAAAGGGTAGGAGCTCCTTCTTTCTTTCTGCTGCATAGAATTCCATTGTGTAAATGTACCATAGTTTTTTGATCCATTCATTTATTGATGGGCACCTAGGTTGCTTCCAGTACTTGGCTATTGTAAATTGTGCAGCTATGAACATTGGGGTGCATAGGTTCTTTTGGATTGGTGTTTCAGGGTTCTTGGGTTTTATCCTAGCAATGGAATTGCCGGGTCAAAAGGCAATTCCATTTTTAGTTTTCTGAGGAAATTCCATACTGTTTTCCACAGTGGCTACACCAGTCTGCAATCCCACTAACTGTGCACTAGGGTTCCCTTTTAGCCACATTCTCTCCAACAACAGATGTTTGTTGCTTTGTTTACAATGGCCATTCTGACTGGTATGAGGTGGTATCTCATTGTGGTTTTAATGTGCATCTCTCTGATGCCTACACATACTGAGCATCTTTTTATATGTATCTGGACCCTCTGTATGTCCTCCTTGCATAAATGTCTGTTCAAGTCCATTGCCCATTTTTTAAAATATATTTATTGTTTATGCTCTTACAGTTGTCCCATTTCCCCCCCTCACTCCACTCCATCCTGCCCACCCCTCCCTCCCACATTCCCCCCTATAGTTCATGTCCATGGGTCATACTTATAAGTTCTTTGGCTTCTACATTTCCTACACTATTTTTACCCTCCCCCTGTCTATTTTCCACCTATCATCTATGCTACTTATTCTCTGTACCTTTCCCCCCCTCCCCCTCCCACTCCCTTAATGACAACCCTCATGTTCTAGTTGTTTGCCTAGTTTGCTCTCATTTTTGTTTTATGTGTGGCCGTTAATAACTGTGAGTTTGCTGTCATTTTTACTGTTCCTATTTTTGATCTTCTTTTTCTTAGGTAACTCCCTTTAACATTTCATATAATAAGGGCTTGGTGATGATGAACTCCTTTAACTTGACCTTATCTGAGAAGCACTTTATCTGCCCTTCCATTCTAAATGATAGCTTTGCTGGATAGAGTAATCTTGGATGTAGGCCCTTGCCTTTCATGACTTGGAATACTTCTTTCCAGCCCCTTCTTGTCTGTAAGGTCTCTTTTGAGAAATCAGCTGACAGTCTTATGGGAAGACCTTTGTAGGTAACTGTGTTCTTTTCTCTTGCTGCTTCTAAGAATCTCTCCTTCTCTTTAATCTTGGGGAATGTAATGATGATGTGCCTTGGTGTGTTCCTCCTTGGGTCCAGCTTCTTTGGGACTCTCTGAGCTTCCTGGACTTCCTGGAAGTCTATTTCCTTTGCCAGATGAGGGAAGTTCTCCTTCATTATTTGTTCAAATAAGTTTTCAATTTTTTTGTTCTTCCTCTTCTCCTTCTGGCACCCCTATAATTCAGATGTTGGAACGTTTCGAGATGTCCTGGAGGTTCCTAAGCCTCTCCTCATTTTTCTGAATTCTTGTTTCTTCATTCTTTTCTGGTTGGATGTTTTTTTCTTCCTTCTGGTCCACACCGTTAATTTGAGTCTTGGTTTCCTTCCCGTCACTGTTGGTTCCCTGTACATTTTCCTTTGTTTCTCTTGGCATATCCTTCGTTTTGTCATCTAGTTTTTGACCAAATTCAACCAATTCTGTGAGTGTCCTTATTACCAGCATTTTGACCTGTGCATCTGATAGGCTGGCTATCTGTTTGCTGCTTAGTTGAATTATTTCTGGAGCTTTGAAGTGTTCTGACATTTGGGCCATTTTTTTTTTTTTTGTCTTGGTACGCCTGTTACATAGTAAGGGGCAGAGCCTTAGGTGTTCACAGGGTGGGGTAACGCTGATCGCTGCACTGTGACGCTGTATGTGGGGGAGGGTCCGAGAGGGAGCAATGGTGCTTGCTCCACTCTCTACCGGATTTTAGTCACTCCCTCGGCTACCCACAATCAAATTGGGCCCCTCTGGTGCTGGTTCCTGGGTTGGTGGCCTTGTGCACACTCTAGGCCCCTGTGGATCTCTCCAATGAACTCTCCTGTGAGGCTGGGAGTTTCTCCTGCTGCAGCCCCAACCTCCACGGGTGTTTTCAATCAGAGGTTTGAGGTTTTCTTCCCCGAGCGAGAGACCTGGGTTGCGAGGTCTTCCTTGCTCCCCGCCGTTCGTCCCAGCTTATCTGTGCGCGAATGTGGGGCCACGGGTCTGCTACCCGCCACACTGCCTGCCATCTCCACCACTCTGAGTACGGCCCTCTCGGTTTATCTGTGCTCGACTGTAGGCCTCAGCGTCTGTTGGTGGTCAGACTGCCGGTCCCGTTCGTCCCGCAATCTGCAAGTCTCAGTCCCGCCACGGCAACACGAATCCTCTCCACCCCATCCGCCCGTCTCTGCTCCTCCTACCGGTCGGGATGAATGTTTATTTTTTATTTCCTTGGTGTCAGACTTCCTTGCAGTTCGATTTTCTGTCAGTTCTGGTTGTGCGAGGAGGCGCAGTGTGTCTACCTAAGCCTCCATCTTGGTTCTCTCCATTGCCCATTTTTTTAATTGGGTTGCTTGTCTCCTTAGAGTGGAGTCCTGTGAGTTCTTTATATTTTGCAGATCAGACACTTGTCTGAGGTATCATTGCCAAATATGTTTTCCCACATGGTTGTTTCTCTTTTTATTTTAATACTGTTTTTTTAGCCATGCAGAAGCTTTTTATTTTGATGAGATCCCATTTGTTTATTCTTCCCTTTATGTCCGTTGCTCTAGGGGACATATCAGTGAAAATACAGCTGCACGAAATATCTAAGACTTTCCTGCCTATGTTTTCCTCTAAGACTTTAACATTATCACAACATATATTTAAATCTTTTATCACCTTAAATTTTTTTTTTTGTGAATGGTGTAAGTTGGTGCTCAAGCTTCATTTATTTTGCATGCAGCTGTCCAGCTCTTCCAACAGCATTTATTGAAGAGGCTATTTTTACTCCCTTATATGCTGATTCCCTGTTTGTTGAAAATTAATTGACCATACAGACTCGGATTTATTACTTGGCTGTCTGTTCTGTTCCATTAGTCTATGTGCCTTTTTATGCCACTACCAGGCTGTTTTGATTATAGTGGCCTTGTAATACAGTTCGATATCAGGTATTGTGATCCATCCTACTTTCCTCTTCTTTCTCAAAATTTTAGCAGCTATTTGTGGTCATTTATGGTTCCATCTAAATTTCTGAAATGTTTGTTTTATATCTCTGAGATATATCGTGGGTACTCTAATAGGGATTGCATTGAATCTATAAATCGTAATGGGTAGTATGGCCATTGTGAACATGGTAATTCTTCCAATCCATGAGTATGGTACATGCTTCCATTTGTTTGTGTCTTCCTTAATTTCTTTCTTCAGTGTTGTGTAGTTTTCTGAGTATAGGTCTTTAACCTCCTTGGTTAGGTTGATTCCTAGGTACCTTATTTTTCTTGTTTCTACATCAAATGGGATTTTGTCCCTGATTTCTGTTTCTGCAGTTTCATTGTTGGCATACAGGAATGCCTTTGATTTCTCAGTATTGACTTTGTATCCAGCTGTTTTGCCAAATTAATTTATTAGGTCAAGTAGTTTTTTGGTGGAGTCTATCGGATTTTCCATGAACACTATCATGTCATCTGCAAACAGTGACAGTTTCATTTCCTCCTTTCCAATTTGGATGCCTTTTATTGCTTTTTCTTGTCTGATTGCTGTGGCTAGGATTTCCAGTACTATGTTGAATAGGAGTGGTGAGAGAGGGCATCCTTGTCTTGTTCCTGATCTTAGTGGGAAAGCTCTAAGTTTTTGTCCATTGAGTATGATGTTGGCTGTAGGTCTCTCATATATGGCCGTTATTATGTTGAGGAATGCTCCTTCTATTCCCACTTTGCTGAGTGATTTTATCATAAATGGGTGCTGTATCTTATCAAATGGTTTTTCTGCATGTATTGATATGATCATGTGATGTTTGTCTTTGCTGTTGTTTGTGATGTGTTATGTTTATTGACATGCGAATATTGTACCATCCCTGCATCTCTGGGATGAATCCCACTTGGTCATGGTGGATGATCTTTTTAATGTATTGCTGGGTGCGATTTGCCCATATTTTGTTGAGAATTTTAGCATCTGCGTTCATCAGCGATATTGTCCTGAAGTTTTCTTTCTTCATTGTGTCTTTATCTGGTTTTGGGATTAGGATGATGCTGGCTTTATAAAAAAAGTGTGGGAGTCTTCCATCATTTTGGATTTTTTGAATAATCTATGAAGGATAGGGGTTAGCTCTTCCTTATATGCTAGTGGAATTCTCCTGTGAAATCATCTGGCCCAGGGCTTTTGTGTGTTGGGGGTTTTTTGATGACTGCTTCAATTTCGTCTGCTGTTATTTGTCTGTTCAGGTTTTCTGCTTCTTCTTCATTCAGTTTTGAAAGATTACATTTTTCTAGAACTTTCTCCATTCCCCCCAGGTTTTCCAATTTCTTGGCATACAGTTCTTCATAGTAATTTCTTATAATCCTTTGTATTTCTGTGGTATCAGTTGTAATCTCTCCTCTTTCATTTCTAATTGTGTTTCTTTGGATCCTCTCTCTTTTTTTCTTGATGAGCCTACTTAAAGACTTGTTGATTTTGTTTATCTTTTCTTCTTTTTTTATTGTTGATTTTGTTTATCTTTTCAAAGAACCAGCTCCTGGATTCATTGATCCTTTGAATTGTGCTTTTAGTCTCTATGTCATTTAACTCTGCTCTGATCTTGGTTATTTCCTTCCTTTTACTTGCTATGGGCTGTCTTTGTTGTTGTTCCTCCAGTTCTTCTAGGGGTAGGGTTACGTTGTTTGTTTGAATTGTTTCTGTCTTTTTAAGGTAGGCCTGTATTGCTATGAACTCCTCTCAGGACTGCCTTTGCTATGTCCCGTAAGTTTTGGGTTGTTGTGAGTTTGTTTTCATTTGTTTCCAGAAACTTTTTGATTTCTTCCCTAATCTCGTTCTTAACCCAATTCATTGTTTGATAGCATGCTATTCAACCTCCATGATTTTGAATATTTTGGTTTTTTTCCTTTGGAGTTGGTTTCTAGTTTCAGTCCCTTGTGGTCAGAGAAAATGCTTGATATGATTTCCATTTTCTTGAATTTGTCGAGGCTTGCTTTGTGTCTTATCATGTGGTCTATCTTTGAAAATATTCCATGTACACTTGAAAAGAATGTGTATTTTGCTTCTTTGGGATGAAAAGCTCTCTATATATCAGTTAAGTCCATTTCCTCCAGGGCATTGTTCAGTGACACAATATCCTTGTTGATATTTTGTTTGGAAGACCTGTCCATTTTTGACAGTGTTAAAGTCCCCTACTATAATTGTGTTGCTGTCAATATCTTTCTTGAAGTCCTCCAAGATTTTCTTTATGTATTTGGGTGCTCCTATGTTGGGTGCATACGTATTTACAATGTTTATGTCTTCTTGGTGGATTCTGCCATTGAGTATTATGAAGTGACCTTCTGGGTCTCTCTTCATGGCCCTTCTTTGGAAGTCTATTTTGTCTGATATGAATATTGCTACCCCTGCTTTTTTTTCCTGTCTGTTTGCTTGGAAAATTTGTTTCCAGCCCTTCACTTTTAGTCTGTGTAGGTCTTTTGTCCTGAGATGGGTCTCTTGTAGGCAGCATATGTGTGGATCATGTTTTCTTATCCATTCAGCTATTCTATGTCTTTTGATTGGAAACTTTACTCCATTTACATTTAAAGTTATTATTGATAGGCACTTATTCATTGCCATTTTTCATACCTGTGTTCGTATCTATCTCTCTTCCTTTCCTTTCTTAAAGTATTCCCTTTAGCATCTCTTGCAGAGCTGGTTTGGTGGAATGTATTCTTTTAGATTTCTTTTGTCTGGGAAGCTCCTTATGTAGCCTTCTATGTTGATTAAGAATCTTGCTGGGTAAAGTAGCCTTAGTTGTAGGCCTCTGTTTCTCACTACTTGGAATATTTCTTGCCATCTTTTTTCTGTACTGGAGCGTTTACATTGAGAAGTTAGCTGCTAAACTAATCAGGGTTCCCTTGTGTGTTGCTTCCTGTTTGTCCCTTGCTGCATTTAAGATTCTCTCTTTGTTTGGGATTTTACCATTTTAATTATGATGTGTCCTGCAGTGGGCCTCTTTGGGTTCCTCTTGCTTGGGACTCTCTGTGTTTCTTGGATTTGGGTGACTTTTTCTCTCCTCAGATGAGGGAAATTTTCCATCATTACTTTTTCAAACAGGTTTTCCATCCCTTGCTCTCCTTCTCTTCTGGTATTCCTATTATATGGATATTTTTACGTTTCATGTTGTCCTGCATTTCCCTTAATCCCTCTTCATTCTTTCTGAGCCTCTTTTCCTTTTCTTGCTCTTTCTGGGTGTTTTTTCTACTTTGTCCTCCAGCTCGCTGATCTGATCCTTTGCTTCATCAAATCTGCTTTTCATTCCTTCTACTGTGTTCTTCAGTTCAGAAATTGTATTCTTCATTTCCTCTTGGCCCTTGTTAATACTTTCTTTTCTTTCTTTCATGTTGATATAGTTTGCAGTGAGTTTATGTTAGTTTCCCTGTAGTTTTTGGTAATTCTCTGTGAGTTCATTGAGCTTCCTTATAACCATTGCTTTGAACTCAATATCTGATAGTTGACTTGCCTCTACTTCATTTGGCATTCTTTCTCAGGCTTCCTTTTTTCCTTTCATTTGGGGATTTTTTGTCTTCCCATTGTTTGTTGGACTCTTCTTGTTAGCCTCTGCTTTTTAAATTGATCTGTTCTGACCCCCTGGGTTTCTGGTGTGAACTTCTATGGTAGAATATATGTGAGATTCAGTGGTGTAGTCCCCTTAATCTCCTGAGCTCGCTGGTCTTGGGTTGTCCTTTATGTTTGCTCTCTGTATGTCTTTGGGTTTTGATTATTTTGGGTCTTTCTTTGGTGGGTGCTACCCTCCAGCTGGTTAACTGAGGGTCACTCCATCCACCACATCTTATATTCTGCTGTGCAGGTGTGGTCAGGTTTTGTTGTTGTTGATTTTTCTGTGTGTACAAGGTTTTGAGGATTCTCTATTGCTCTTGTTCAGTTGTTTGTTGTGGGTAATTTCTCCACAATTTAGTTGTATTTCCAGATCTGTCCCGTATTGAGGTTAGTATGGCTTCTACTCTGTTCTTCTCCTTCTTCTGTTGTTATCTTTTGGTCCTTCCTTTGTTAGTGGGTTTCCTCTTCCAGCAGGTGTACTGGTGTTCACTGCTCCCACCTTGCACGTTCTCTGGAGTAGCAAAGTGAAATTTTTTTCACCATCTCAGTTATTGGGATGACCCCTCTTTGGGTGTAACTCTGGTCTTTCACAGCTGCATGTTTTATTGTCTCACCTGTGGGAAAAGAAGAAAGAAAAAGGGAAGGAAGAAGGAATTTAAAAAAAAAGAAGGAAAGAAAGGAAGGAGGAATTTAAAAAAAAGAAGGAAGGAAGAACGAATAAAAAAGGAAAGGAGCTCTTGCCGTTTGAGGGCAGCGCATTCCAACGTTGGCCTTGGGCGTGGACCCCTGTCGGCTGCCTACTGGCCCCGGGAGTGGGGCGAGGGCGCTCCCTACAGTGTGCACTGCTCACGTATGTCTGTGGGAGACTGAGCCCTCCAGTGCTTCTGCACCAGCAACTTTCCCTGCAGGGCCGGCTCCGCCCAGCCAGAGAGGAGGAGCGTGTGCGCAGCCCTGGTTCCCCTGCCTCTGGGAGCCTAGCTGTGCTTTCTGTATTGGGCTCTGGTTTGGGGCTCCTGGAGCTGGAGACCCGGCCCGAACTGGGGGTGCGGGTGTAGCATTGCCAGGTCCTTCGGCAAGAACTAAGTTCCCCACACATAATGTTGCTGTTATGAACGTGGTACGCTGACTCACTGGACAGAAAAGAGAAAGTGTTTCTGTTAAGAAGTCAGCTGCAAATAGTTCTGGGAAGATGGGGGCGAGATTGGTGTGAACGCAGGATAAGCAGCCCCGGCGCTCACCTGAAGCCTGGTTGCCTGGACCCAGATTAGTGGACTGGTGGCCCACACCTGAAACCCCAGCTGCCGCCCACACCTGAAACCTCTAGCAGAGGCTAGCTGCCCCACCCACAGGCCCAAAGCAGCCAGAACCGCCAGCCGGGTGACTCAGTCCCAGAGCAGCCCCCGTGCCCCATGCGACTCAGGCCCAAAGCAGCTGGATTGGCCGGCAGTGCGTGACTCAGTACCAAGGCGACCCTCCAGCCGCGCTCGACTCAGTCCCAAACCAGCTGGAACAAATGGCCACGTGGGCCTCAGTCCCAGAGCAGCCCCACTGACCCTGCAAGACTCAGGCCCAAAGAGGACCCGCCAGCTCCGCGCGACTCAGGTCCAAAGCAGCAGATCGACTGATCTACGGCCTGGATGCAGCCAGGGACCACACCTACAACTCCTACCTAGCCCCTGCTCACAGAGCCTGGCAGGGCCTACTGGCTCTCTAGGACTAAGGCAGAACACCCAGCAGAGGGGAGCTGCAGGGCTAGGGGAGACTGCATTCCCCAGAAAGACTCGACCCAGTAGGGAGCTGAACAACCCCAGCAGCACGGAGAGCCCCTAGCATCTAAGACAGCAAAGAGCAAGAAGGTGGAGTGTGAGTTGCCCCTAATTGGTGCAACTCAAGGACAGCACAGCTGGTGAACTAAGGGCCTAGTGGGGAGAAGAAGGACACTGAGGAACTGGACTGGAGGCTGAACAACAGCGAAGAATGTGGCTCAGGAAGGGAGAAAAGAGAAACCAATCCTTCCAACCACCCCCTCCCATTCCACAGACAGGAAGAACAGCAGAAATAACCTGACCGGTATAAAGACAGCAGAAGACTTTTTTTTTCTTTTTCTTTCTTTCCTCCTTTCCCCCTGAATTCCTTCTTCCTTTCTATCCTTCTGTCCTTTTTTTATTCCTTCTTCCTTCCATCCTTTACCTTTTTTATTCCTTCCTCCTGCCTTCTTTCATTTATTCTTTTGTTTTAATTTTTGTTAAAATTCCTTATCTTGCCTCTGATCTTTCTTTATTCCTTCTTCCTTCCTTCTTTACATTTTCTATTCCCATTTTCCCTCCTTCCCTTCTTTTTTTATTCTTCCACCCCCCACTTTCTCTTTTTCCCACAGGAGAAACAACAAAACCTGGAGTGCTGAAAAGACCAGAGTTAGACCGTGTTACACACATAAACGTCAGCTCAAGACCAGTGAGCACAGGAGATTAAGGAGACAGCACCACTGAATCCCATTGGCATTTTACCATAGAAGTTCATACCATAAACCCAGGGAGTCAGAAAAGATCAATTTAAGAAGCAGAGGCTAACAAGAAGAGTCTCACAAACAATGGGAAGACAAAGAAACAATCCCCAAATGAAAGGAAAGGAGGATGCCCCAGAAAGAATGCTAACTGAAAAAGAGGCAACTCAAATATCAGGTACTGAGTTCAAGCAATGGTTATCAGGAAGCTCACTGAGCAATCTGAGCTCAAAGAGAACTACCAGAAACTACAGGGAAACTAACATAAATTCATTGCAAAATATATCAAAATGAAAAAGGAAATAGAAGCTATCAACAAGGGCCAAGAGGAAATGAAGAATACAAGTTCTGAATTGAAGAACACAGTAGAAGGAATGAAAAGCAGACTTGACGAAGCAGAGGATCGGATCAGCGAGCGGAAGAACAAAGTAGAAAAAAACACCCAGAAAGAGCAAGAAAAGGAAAAGAGGCTCAGAAAGAATGAAGAGGTAATAAGGGAAATGCAGGACAACATGAAACGTAACAATATCCATATAACAGGACTACCAGAAGAAGAAGGAGAAGAGCAAGGGATAGAAAACCTGTTTGAAAAAGTAATGATGGAAAATTTCCCTCATCTGAGGAGAGAAAAAGTCACCCAAATCCAGGAAACACAGAGAGTCCCAAGCAAGAGGAACCCAAAGAGGCCCACTGCAAGACATATCATAATTAAAATGGAAAAATTCCAAGAAATAGACAGGATCTTAAAGACAGCAAGGGAGAAACAGGATGTAACATAAAAGGGAGCCCCAATAAGGTTAGCAACTGACTTCTCAATGGAAACGCTCCCAGCCAGAAGAGAATGACAAAAAATATTCTAAGTAATGAGAACCAGAGGCATGCAACCAAGGCTACTTTACCCAGCAAGGCTCTCAATCAAGATAGAAGGCCAAATAAAGAGTTTCCCAGACAAAAGTAGTCTAAAAGAATACGCTTCCACCAAGCCAGGTCTGAAAGAGATGCTAAAAGAACTGCTTTAAGGAAAGGAAGGAAAAGAGAAAGAGAGAGGAACACAGGTAGGAAAAAATGGCAATGAATAACTACCTATGGATAATAACCTTAAACGTAAATGGATTAAATACTCCAGTCAAAAGACATAGAATAGCTGAATGGATAAGAAAACATGACCCACACATAAGCTGCCTACAAGAGACCCATTTCAGGACAAAAGACCTACAGAGACTGAAAGTGAAGGGCTAGAAACAAATTTTCCAAGCAAATGGACAGGAAAAAAAAGCAGGGGTAGCAATACTCATATCAGACAAAATAGACTTACAAAGAAGGGCCATAAAGAGAGACACAGAAGGTCACTTCATAATACTCAAAGGAAGAATCCACCAAGAAGACATTAACATTGTAAATACGTATGCACCCAACATAGGAGTACCCAAATACCTAAAGAAAATGTGGGAGGACTTCAAGAAAGACATTGACAGCAACACAATTATAGTAGGGGACTTTAACACTGTCAAAAATGGACAGGTCTTCCAAACAAAATATCAACAAGGATATTGTGTCAGTGAACAATGCCCTAGAGGAAATGGACTTAACTGATATATAGAGAGCTTTTCATCCCAAAGAAGCAAAATACACATTCTTTTCAAGTGTACATGGAATATTTTCAAAGATAGACCACATGATAAGACACAAAGCAAGCCTCGACAAATTCAAGAAAATGGAAATCATATCAAGCATTTTCTCTGACCACAAGGGACTGAAACTAGAAACCAACTCCAAAGGAAAAAAACCAAAACACTCAAAATCATGGAGACTGAATAGCATGCTATTAAACAATGAATGAGTCAAGAACGAGATTAGGGAAGAAATCAAAAACTTTCTGGAAACAAATGAAAATGAACTCACAACAACCCAAAACCTATGGGACACACAGCAAATGCAGTCCTGAGAGGGAAGTTCATAGCAATACAGGCCTACCTTAAACAGATAGAAACATTTCAAACAAACAACCTAACCCTATGCCTACAAGAACTCGAGGAACAACAACAAAGACGGCCCACAGCAAGCAGAAGGAAGGAAATAACCAAGATCAGAGCAGAGTTAAATGACATAGAGACTAAAAGCACAATTCAAAGGATCAATGAATCCAGGAGCTGGTTCTTTGAAAAGATAAACAAAATCAACAATCCTTTAAGTAGGCTCATCAAGAAAAAAAGAGAGAGGATCCAAAGAAACACAATTAGAAATGAAAGGGGAGAGATTACAACTGATACCACAGAAATACAAAGGACTGTAAGAAATTACTATGAAGAAATGTATGGTAAGAAATTTGAAAACCAAGATGAAATGGACACATTTCTAGAAAAATGTAATCTTCCAAAACTGAATGAAGAAGAAGCAGAAAACCTGAACAGACCAATAACAGCAGATGAAATTCAAGCAGTCCTCCAAAAACTCCCAACACACAAAAGCCCTGGACCAGATGGTTTCCCAGGAGAATTCTACAAAGCATTTAAGGAAGAGCTAAACCCTATCCTTCACAGACTATTCGAAAAAATCCAAAATGATGGAAGACTCCCACACTCTTTTTATAAAGCCAGCATCATCCTAATCCCAAAACCAGATAAAGACACAATGAAGAAAGAAAACTTCAGGACAATATCGCTGATGAACGCAGATGCTAAAATTCTCAACAAAATATGGGCAAATCGCACCCAGCAATACATTAAAAAGATCATCCACCATGACCAAGTGGGATTCATCCCAGAGATGCAGGGATGGTACAATATTCGCATGTCAATAAACATAACACATCACAAGCAACAGCAAAGACAAACATCACGTGATCATATCTATACATGCGGGAAAAGCACTTGATAAGATACTGCACCCGTTTCTGATAGAAACACTCAGGAAAGTGGGAATAGAAGGAGCATTCCTCAACATAATAAAGGCCATATATGAGAGACCTACAGCCAACATCATACTCAATGGACAAAAACTTAGAGCTTTCCCACTAAGATCAGGAACAACGCTAGGATGCCCTCTCTCACCACTCCTATTCAACATAGTACTGGAAGTCCTAGCCACAGCAATCAGACAAGAAAAAGCAATAAAAAGCATCCAAATTGGAAAGGAGGAAATGAAACTGTCACTGTTTGCAGATGACATGATAGTGTACATGGAAAATCCGATAGACTCCACCAAAAAACTACTCGACCTAATAAATGAATTTGGCAAAACAGCTGGATACAGAGTCAATACTGAGAAATCAAAGGCATTCCTGTACACCAACAACGAAACTGCAGAAAGAGAAATCAGGAAAAAAATCCCATTTGATGTAGAAACAAGAAAAATAAAGTACCTAGGAATCACCCTAACCAAGGAGGTTAAAGACCTATACTCAGAAAACTACACAACACTGAAGAAAGAAATTAAGGAAGACACAAAGAAATGGAAGCATGTACCATGCTCATGGATTGGAAGAATTAACATCATCAAAATGGCCATACTACCCAAAGCAATCTATAGATTCAATGCAATCCCTATTAGAGTATCCATGACATATTTCACAGATATAGAACGAACATTTCAGAAATTTATATGGAACCATAAATGACCCCAAATGGCTGCAGCAATTTTGAGAGAGAAGAACAAAGCAGGAGGGATCACAATACCTGTCATGAAACTGTATTACAAGGCCACTGTAATGAAAACAGCCTGGTACTGGCATAAAAACAGGCACATAGACCAATGGAACAGAACATAGAGCCCAGAAATAAACTCAAGCCTTTAAGGTCAATTAATATTTGACAAAGGAGGCAGGAGCATAAAATGGAGCAAAAACAGCCTCTTGAACAGATGGTGTTGGGAGATCTGGACAGCTACATGCAAAAAAATGAAACTCGATCACCAACTTACGCCATTCACAAAAATAAACTCAAGATGGATAAAAGACTTAAATATAAGTCATAACACCATAAAAGTCCTAGAGGAAAACATTGGCAGGAAAATCTCAGACACTCCACACAGCAAAATCTACATAGACATGTCCCCTAAAGCAAGGGACATAAAGGAAAGAATAAACAAGTGGGATCTCATCAAGTTAAAAAGCTTCTGCATGGCTAAAGAAAACAGCATTAAAATGAAAAGAGAACTGACTGTATGGGAAAACATATTTGCCAATGATACCTCAGACAAGTGTCTGATCTCTAAAATATGTAAAGAACTCACATGACTCCACTCCAGGAAAACGAACAACCCAATTAAAAAATGGGTAAAGGACTTGAACAGACACTTCTCCAAGGAAGACATACAGAGGGCCCAGAGACATATGAAAAGATGCTCAGCATCACTAGCCATCAGAGAGATGCAAATTAAAACCACAATGAGGTACCATCTCACACCAGTCAGAGTGGCCAACATAAACAAATCCACAAACAAATGTTGGAGAGGATGCGGAGAAAAGGGAACCCCAGTGCACTGTTGGTGGGAATGCAGACTGGTGAGGCCACTCTGGAAAACAGTATGGAATTTCCTCAGAAAACTAAAAATGGAACTGCCCTTTGACCCAGCAATTCCGCTGCTGGGATTATACCCTAAGAACCCTGAAACACCAATCCAAAAGAACCTGTGCACCCCAATGTCCATAGCAGCACAATTTACAATAGCGAAGTACTGGAAGCAACCTAAGTGCCCATCAGCAAACAAGTGGATCTGAAAACTATGGTATATTTACACAATGGAATTCTACGCAGCAGAGAGAAAGAAGGAGCTTATACCCTTTGCAACAGCATGGATGGAACTGGAGAGCATTATGTTAAGTGAAATAAGCCAGATGGTGAGGGACAAATACCATGTGATCTCACCTTTAACTGGAACGTAATAAATAAAAAAAAAAGGAAATAAAATATAACCAGAGACATTGAAGTTAAGAACCATCTAACAATTGGCAGGTGGGAGTGTGGAGGGGACAGTGAGGAGAGGGGATTATAGGAACTACTATAAAGGACACATGGACAAAATCAAGGGGGAGGGTGGAGGTGTGGGAGGGAGGGTGGTTTGGATGTGGTGGGGTGGAGGGATGGGGAGAAAGGGCACACAACTCTAATTGAATAACAATAAAAAATTTTAAAGAAAGGAAAGGAAATAAGAAGAAAGTAAAAAAGATAGAAGGAAAGAACAGAAGAAGGAATTTTAAAAATTAAATTAAAATTAAAAAAGGAAGGAGGGTAGAAGGAATAAAAAAGGAAAGGATGGAAAGAAGGAAGAAGGAAGTTTAAAAAATTCTTCTGCTGGTTTTAAACTGGTCAAGCCAGTCGTGCTGGTCTACCTGGCTGAGTCTGGCTGAGGAGGGATTGGTTTCACTTTTCTCCCTTCCTGAGCGGCATTCTTCGCTATTGTCCAGCCTCCAGCCCTGTTCCTCAGTGCCCTTCTGTGCCCAGACTAGGCCTTTAGTCCACCAGTTGCAGTGTCCTTGAGGTGCACCAATTAGGGGCAACTCACACACCACCTTCTTGCTCTTTGCTGTTCTAGATGCTAGGGGCTCTCAGCACCCTTTCAGGGTAGTTTAGACCCCCACTCTGTCAAGTCTTTCTGAGGACTGCCAACTCCCTGAGTCCTACAGCTCCCCTGTGCGGGGCATTTCTGCCTTCCTCCTAGAAAGCCAGTTGGCCCTGCAGGGCTCTGGGTGCAGCCACCAGGCCTCGATGGGTTGTGAACCAACCCTGGGGCTTCGGGGGTAGGGGTGTAGGAGGTGGCGGCTGCTGTGGAGAATTTCCCAAACAGCCACTTTTTTTTTGAGAATTCCCCAAACAGTGCATCTTTTTTCTTTTTGAAAAATTCCTCCCATGTAAGCCCACAGGTCCAAACAATCACCTGGCCTCTCACACAGCCCAGCGTGGCTTTCTCTCAAGAATCTTGCAGCAGACCTGGTGGTCACCAGGCCTGGGGCTGCAACCACCGTGGTCCCCACACTGGTCCCAGGGACCTTATTGCCCTTAAGCACTCTCCTTACTGTCTGATTTTTCAATGTCCTGTACAATTTTTGGTCTCCCATCTTCATATATGCTGGGATACTGTTGGCTGTTTGCTCTGTTCCTCAGACCAGCTAGGCGTTTCACCCTTGCATAGGGAGAAGTGGACTCCACTCCTCCCTATCTCTCTGCCATCTTCCTCCCTCCACCTTTTTTGTTTGTTTGTTTTTGTTTTTAAAAGAATAGAGCCATAAAATAACCATTAATTCAAAAAACATGTACTGAACTCCTATGAGCCAGGTGTTATGAAAGTTGCTGTTAAGATGAATTAGAGACTATAATCTGCCTACCTGTAAGCAATTGGAAGGGACTCTGAAGATTATCTGTGTAAGCCTTGTTTGTATGGATAGGAAAACTACCAACTTTAGGTTACTTTTTGAATGACCTTATGTGAGTTCAATAAAGGGTATGAAAGATCTGAAAGAAAATGCAGTTGAATATAGCTTTGAGACTAAGGCTCTTTTCTTAAAAGAAAATGCTAATCTTTGGAAAGGCCTTTAGATTTTGAGCAGCACAGAGGTAGCTTAGTTACATGAAAATGCCTATGTTAATAGTAATCATTAAAATGGAGTTCTACCTGCATTATATTTGTTGACTGTGTTAAATAGGAATCTCACCTAGTATCCAAATAGGTGCTTCCATGTTTAAGGCATCTTTTATCTTCTGGAAACTACTGAGGCGATGAGAAGTAGTGCTATTGAAGATCCACTGGCCCCACACTCCCAATATTTGGCAGCCCACCCTGCTGAACTTGGGCTCTTCAGGAGGTCAGGCCAGCATCTGAGACAGACTGAGTTGTGGGGCTGTTGGATGGGGTCCACTTTTCCTTCAAATGCCCCACTTTTACAGAGCCCTCCCCTCACACAGCCAAGCATAGGTCTGTTTGGACCTGGTCAACTCTGCTGCTGACTTCCCCTGACAACTCTCTGAGTTCCCTCCTTCTTGTCCCACCACAAAGGTGTATGAGCACTCAGTGGGTGGTGGCAGGCCTTGGTATACTCTGGTACTTTTGCTAAGTGTCCTTAGACCCAGCACGGACACAGAGTTAAATTTGTATCAGTCTGGTGAACACCACTCATCCCTACCTGGTGACTCACTGAGAACCTGCCTCACAAAACTCACATACTGCCAGGGGCTTGTTCAGTGACTGAACATACGAGGAAGCTGGCGGGTGGAGGCAGGTGCAGGCAGATCTTGGGGTGCTTTGGACCTTTTGCTGCTGTGTCCCCGGCTCATTGTTGGAGGAATCCAGGCCTTACTGCACAGCTTAGTCCTTCCCCAACACACTCAGGCACAGGAGAAGCAGCCACAAACTGTGGATCATTTTGTAGCTGCAAACAGGTTGCCCAGGTATAGTCACAGGCAGTGTCTAACATTGACCTGCACCAGATTTCCTCCCAAGAGGCCCCAGAACCAATACACCAACAGGCAAGCTCCAGACAACATTAGAACAGGATCCAATTAAACCCACAAGCAGCATATCCAAATAATAATCTTAGCAGGCACCAGACCCCGCTAAGGCAAATTCTGCTTCATGTGGTCAGCACCTGCACAGCAGCTCCTACACTGTGGTTGAGGTTAATCCTCACCTTGAGCCAGCCTGAGAGTCGAACCCCTGCACAAACAGACAGACCAACACCAATCAAGACTCAATTATAGCCCTCGCCAGGTAACTCAGTTGGTTAGAGTATTGTCTGAATACGTCAAGGTTGCAGGTTCAATCCCTGGTCAGGGAACATACAAGAATCAGCCAATGGAGGCATAAATAAATGGAACAGCAAATCTCTCCCTCTCTCTCCCCACCCCTCAAATCAATTAATTTAAAAAAAAAGAATCAATTACAACAGCAGGGCCCACATAAACCACACAACAGACATGCCAGCAGTACCAGTTCGGTGACCAGAGAGACTGCACCACTTGGTCCCACAAGATACCTTACATAAGGCTACTGTAGTAATACTGGGAGACATAGCAGCTCTACATAACACATAGAAACAAACACAGAGGGCCAACCAAAATGAAGAGACAAAGAAACCTGGCCCAAATGAAAGAAGAGAAATCTCTAGAAAAAGAACTAAATAAAATGGAGGCAAGCAATCTACCAGATATACCATTCAAAGCAATAGTTATAAGAATGCTCAACAAACTTAGTGAGAACTTCAAAAGCATAAAAAAGGACATAAAAACCATAAAAAAAAGAACCACTCAAGAATGGAGAATATGATATCTGAAATAAAGTATATACTACAAGAAAAAAACAGCAGGTTAGATAAAGCAGGGGACTGAATCAGTGACTTGGAAAACAAGATAGCAGAAAATACCCAATTAGAGCAGCAGAAAGAAAATAGAATTTAGAAAATGAGAATAGTTTAAGGGACCTCTGGGACCACATGAAATGTAATAATATCCATATCATGGGAGTATCACAAGAAAAAGAGAGAGGGCAAAGGATTGAGAACTTATTAGAAGAAATAATGACTAAAATCTTTCCTGTGAAGAAAAAGGTACACACAAGTACAGGAAGCACAGGGAGCCCCAAATAAGATAAGACAAAACAGAGCCCACACAAGACACATCATATTTAAAATGTCAAAGGTTAAAGACAAAGAGAGAATCTTAAAAGGAACGAGAGAAAGACAGTGACTAGTGACCTACAAAAGAGGTCCCATAAGACCATCAGCTTACTTCTCAACAGAAACATTTCAGGCCAAAAGGTATTGGCATAAAATATTCAAACTGGTGAAAAGCAAGGACCTACAACCAAGATTACTCTACTCAGCAAAGCTATCATTTAAAAATCAAAGGCCAGATAAAGAGCTTCCCAGTCAAGAAAAAACTAATATTTCATTATCAAAATAGTATTACAAGAAATGTTAAAGGGTCTTCTTTACGAAGAAGAAACAAAAAGAGGAACATAGTTACAAAGAATAATATTGCAATAAATACATAACTCTCAATAACCACCTTAAATGTAAATGACTTAAGTGCTCCAATCAAAAGACATAGGGTATGCCCTGGCTGGTTTGACTCAGTTGGTTCAGGGAGTCTTCCCATAAACCAAAAGGTCACAGGATTGATTCCTGGTCAGGGCACATGCCTGGGTTGTGGATTCAATCCCTAGTTGGGCTGTGTACAAGAGAGAACCAATCAATGTTTCTCTCTCACATCCATGTTTCTCTCCCTCTCTCTCTCTCTCCCTCCTTTCCACTTTCTAAAAAAATCAATAAGCATGTCCTCTGGTGAGAAAAAAAAAAGACATAGGATAGCTGAATGGATAAGAAAACAAGACCCATATATATGCTGTCAATAAGAGACCCACACTGAATGAAAGACAAACAGATTAAAAGTAAAGAGATGGAAAAAGATATTTCATACAAGTGCAAATGAAAAAACTGGGGTACTAATACCTATATCAACCAAAATAGACTTTAAAACAAAGGCTATAATAAGACACAAAGAAGAACACTATGTAATGATAAAGGGATCATTCCAACAAGAAGATATAACCCTTGTAAACATTTATGAACCCAACATAGGATCACCAAATTATATGAAGCAAATTCTGTTGGATATAGAGGGAGAGATTTACAGTAATTCAGTTATAGTAGGGGCTTTTCAAATCCCATTGACATTAATGGATAGATCTTCCAGACAGAAAATCAGCAAGGAGACAGTGGCCTTAAATGACACACTAGATCAGATAGATTTAATTGATATCTTCATAGCATTTCACCCCAAAGGAGCAGAGTATACATTCTTTTCAAGTGTATATGGAACATTTTCTAGGATAGACCATATGTTAGGACACAAGACAAGTCTCAATAAAGTTAAGAAGACTGAAATCACAATCAAGTATCTTCTCTGACCACAATGGTATGAAACTACAAATCAATTACAAAAACAAGAATTGTAAAACAGAAAAACACGTGGAAGCTAAATAACAAGTTACTAAACAGTGAATGGCTTAACAATGAGATCAAGGGAGAAATCAAAAGATACCCCAATGTGGGGGGGCTTTGCCTGTAGAGCCCCCTGTCTGTCACTGATGAAAATCAGTCTACCAAGACATGATCTGATTGGGGAGGAAAGATGGCCAGTCTCTCAAAGGAAAGGGGCCAGGAGCCTGTTGCTCAAATGGGCTTTTATTGGATTTATTTGCACAATAATACAGGGTGTATACATAAAGCTCATCAATCATTGTCAGGTAGTAACAAGCAAACAATAGATAACATTCAAAGAATTATGAGGGCTTATTCTGAGTCAGGGTCAGATAGCCAAAGGGCCATAAAACTTTGGGGAAACAAACTGATTTCATGCTTGGACCCTTATCATTTAAATAGAGGGTATTAGCAAAGAGGTTTCACAGGATTTTATCCATTCTTTCTTAGGCCTGATTGCCCCAGGGAATCTGCCCTTTCCAGCACAGGGCTGCACCCACCTCTGCCATTATTTCAGGCTTAAGGCATTGTTTCAGGCTTAAGTCAGGCAGGGGAAGTAAGGCAGCCAAGAGATTAGGAGACTTCTTTGAGACAGAATGAGGACTCAGGCTATGTCAAAGCCGAGGGACCACCACCCCCTTTTTCATGGCCCCCCAAGTCCTTCCCTGAGGGCCCTTTCCTGACCATGCTTGTCTTAGGTCATCCCTCCTTTGAGGAATCTTACCTGTCACTGGCTAACTGGTCATCTGCTCAGGGCCAAGCAGAGTGAAGTAAAGGGGGCAGAGGTGGTGCCCCCTGCCAGGGAGATAAGCTTTATCTCCTTAGTGGCTTAGGGTCCCAAGGTCTCTCACTAAGCCTTAGCCATGGGGGGTTACAGCTTCTGAAACCAGAAAGGGTGGTTCCCAACACCTCAAAACAAATGAAAATGGGAAAACAACAATCCAAAATCCATGGGACACTGGGAAAGCAGTCTGAAGAGGGAAATTCATAGCATTACAAGCTTATCTCAAGAAACAAGAAAAATCTCAGATAAATAATCTAAAATTACTCTTGAAGGAACTTGAAAAAGAACAACAAACAAAACCCAAAGTGAGTAGAAGAAAGAAAATAATAAAGATTAAATTGGAAATAAACAAAATAGAGTCTAAAAAGCAATATAAAAGATCCATGCAACAAAGACCTTGTTCTCTAAAAAGATAAACAAGATTTATCAACCTTTGACCAGACTCAACAAAAAAAAAAGAGACAGGACCCACGTAAGTAAAATGAAGAATGATAGAGAAGAAACCTCAGAAGACACCACAGAAATACAAAGGATTATTAGAAAATATTACAAACAACTAGATGCCAACAAATTGAACAATCTGAAAGAAACAGGTAAGTTCCTAAAAACATACAATCTTCCAAGACTGAATAAAAAAGAAACAGAAGGCCTTTCATGCTGTTCCCCCACTGCTGGAGCTCAGAGGGAGTGAGTCTGAGGTAAATGAAGCAGGAGTTCCAGCCAAGATGGAGGTGTAGGTTGAAACCCTTCACTTCCTCGCACAACCAAAAGGAGGATAACAACCAATCTAAAATCAATAAACAACCAGAAGCAGCAGAAAATCAAACTGCATGGAACTCCGGCAGCAAAGGAATTAAAGAATAAATCAACCAGAACAACCAAGGTGGCGGACCATGCGGCCTGGCTGAGATAAACCAAGGCGAGGCGGTGGGTTGGGCAGGCGGGGCTGACTTAAGGGGAATCTGAGATTCAGAGATGACTGTGGACTATGGTAGTTGCCAGTGGGAGAAACTCCCAGTCTCACACAAGAGTCTGTTAGAAAGTGTGCTAGAGACCAGCAGGTGAGCTGCATTGTTCCCTCTCTGGCCCCTCCCCCACAGGCAGTGCCACAGTGCAACAAAGAGGGTTGCCCTGCTCGGGTGAATACCTAAGGCCCGATCTCCTTACAATCTATCAGCTGTGTCAAGACAAACAAATATGACCCAAATGAAAGAACAGAGCAAAACCTCAGAAAGAGAACTAAGCGATGGGGACATAGCCAACCTATCTGATGGAGAACTTAAAGCCCTGGTAATCAAAATGCTCACAAATCTGATTGAACTTGGTTGGAAAATGAAAAAAAAAAAAACATATGAAAGTTACCCAAAATGAAATAAAGCAAAATATTCAGGGAACCAACAGTGACAGGAAGGAAACCAGGACTCAAAGCAACGATTTGGAACAAAAGGAAAAAATAAACATCCAACTGGAACAGAATGAAGAAACAAGAATTCAAAAGAGTTAAGAGTCTTACAAACCTCTGGGACAACCTGAAATGTTCCAAAACCCAAATTATAGAGGTGCTAGAAGGAGAAGAATGACAGCAAGAAATTGAAAACTTATTTGAACAAATAATGAGGGAAAACTTCCCCAATCTGGTGAAGGAAATACACTTCCAGGAAGTCCAGGAAGCCCAGAGAGTTCCAAAGAAGTTGGACCCAAAGAGGAACACACCAAGGCACATCATCATTAAGTTAACCAAGATTAAAGATAAAGAGAGAATCCTAAAAGAAACAAGAGGAAAGGAGAGAGTTACCTACATGGAGTGTCCATAAGACTGTCAGCTGATTTCTCCAAAGAGACCTTACATGCAAGAAGGGGCTGGCAAGAAGTATTCCAAGTCATGAAAGGCAAGGGCCTACATCCAAGATTACTCTATCCAGCAAAGTTTTCATTTAGAATGGAAGAGCAGATAAAGTGCTTCCCAGATAAGGTCAAGTTAAAAGGAGTTCATCATCACCAAGCCATTATTATGTGAAATGTTAAAGGGACTTATATAAGAAAAGGAAGATAAAAAATATGAACAGTAAAATGACAACAAACTCACAACTATCAACAAATGAATCTCAAAGAAAAGAAAAACAATGAAAACGAAAACTAAGCAAACTAGAACAGGAACAGAATCAGAGAAATGGACATCACATGGAAGGATTTCAGTGGGGAGAGGGAACGGAGGAATGGGGGGGGAAAGGTACAGGGAAGAAGAAGCATAATTAGTAGGCATAAAATAGATGGGGAGAGATAAAAAATGGTATAGGAAACAGAAGACTCAAAGAACTTATATGTATAACCCATGGACATGAACTAGGGGGACAGTTGAGGGGGGGCAGGGCGAAAGGGGGAAATTGGGAAAACTGTAATAGCATAATCAATAAAAATACTTAAAAATACATGAAGGTAAATAAAAAAAAGAAACAGAAAATCTAAACAGACAGATTACTACACATGGAATTGAAGTGACAATGGAAAAAAACTCCCTGAAAACAAAAGTCCTACAACAGGTAGCTACACAGGTAAATTTTACCAAATATTCAAAAAATTAATATCTATCCTTCTTAAAATATTCCAAAAAACTCTAGTGTAGGGAACACTCCCCAGCTCATTTTATGAGGCTAACATTACCCTGATTCCAAAAACAGTACAAAGAAAAAAAATTTAGTACAATATCCATAACGAACATAGATACGAAAATCCTCAACAAAATATTAGCAAGCAGAATCCAGCAGTACAATAAAAAGACCATATGCCATGATCAAGTGGTATATGATTTATTCCTGGGATGCAAGGTTGGTACAATATTGCTAATCAATTAACGTGATACATAACATAAACAAAATGAAGGTAAAAACCATATGATCAGCCCTGACTGGTTTGGCTCAGTGGGTTGAGCATTTTCTCTCAAACCAAAAGGTTGCCAGTTTGATTCCTGGTCAGAGCATATGCCTGGGTTGCAGGCCAGGTTACTGGTTGTGGGGGGGTGTGAGAGGCAATCGATCAATGTTTCTCTAGCATGTTAATGTTTCTTTCCCTCTTTTTCTCCCTCCCTTCCCCTCTCTCTAAAAGTAAATAAATACAATCTTTTTAAAAAAAACATATGATTATATCATTAGATGCAGAAAAAGCATTTGACAAAATCCAGTACTAATTAATGATAAAAAAATAAAAACCTCTCAGCAAAGTGGGAATAGAGGGATCATATCTCAACATATAAAGGCCATACAGGACAACCCCACAGCTAACATCAAACTGAATGGGTAAAACTAAAAGCATTTCCTTTAGCATCAGGAACACAACAGGGTTGTCCACTTTCACTACTCATATTCAACATAGTTCTGTAAGTACAAACCACAGCAATCAGACAAAAAGAAATAAAAAGCATCCAAAGTGGAAAGGAAGTAGTAAAACTGTCATTATTTTTAGATGATATGATACTGTATATAGAGAACCATAAAGATTCCACCAAAAAATTAACAGAAATGATTAATGAGCTTAGTAACATAGCTAGATACAAAATAAATATCCAGAAATTAGTTGCATTTTTATATACACATAATGAATTATCAGAAATGAAAACTAAGAAAACAATCTCATTTACAATTGCATGGAAAAAATTGAGGAATAAATTTAGCCAAGGAGGTAAAAGACCTGTTCTTGGAAAATTAAAAGACACTGAAGAAAGAAACTGAAGAAGATACAAATAAATGGAAGCATATACAATGCTCATGGATAGGAAGAATTAATACTGCTAAAATGTCCATACAACCCAAAACAATCTTTAGATTCCATGCAATTAATGCAATTCCTATCAAAATTCCAATGGTGCATTTCACAGAACTGCAACAAATAATCCAAAATTTCTATGGAACTACAGAAAATGTCAAGTAGCTGCAGCAATCTTGAGAAAGAGAGCAAAGTTGGAGGTAGCACACTACCTGATATCAAATTATACTGTGAAGCTATAGTAATCAAAAC
The DNA here is from genome assembly GCF_022682495.2 of Desmodus rotundus. Classification (NCBI taxonomy): domain Eukaryota; kingdom Metazoa; phylum Chordata; class Mammalia; order Chiroptera; family Phyllostomidae; genus Desmodus; species Desmodus rotundus. Next base: position 52,981,679 of record NC_071400.1, read on the forward strand.
AGCATGGTACTAGCATAAAAACAGACATATGGATCAATGGAACAGAATAGGAGCCTAGAAACAAACCCACACCCCTAAGGTCAATAAATATTTGACAAAGGAAGCATTAAAATACAGTGGAGTAGAGGCAGTCTATTCAATAAATGGTGTTGGGAAAATTGGACCGATATATGCAAAAAAATGAAACTAGACAAACTGCTTACATCATATACAAGAATAATTTCAAAATGCATTAAAGACTTAAAGGTAAGACTCAAAATCATAAAACTCCTAGAAGAAAGTATAGGCAGTAAGTTCTCAGACATTTCTCTTAGTAATATTTTTTCTGATATATCTCCTCAGGCAAGAGAAACAAAAATAAATAAATAAACAAATGGAACTACATCTAACTAAAAAGTTTTGCACAGTAGAGAAAAGATGAATAAAACATAAAGACAATCCTCTGAATGGAAGAAGATATTCACCAATGATACATCTTAAGAGGTGTTAAAATCCAAAATTTATAAAGAATTCAGACAAGTCAACAGCAAAAAACAACCCAATTAAAAAATAGGTAGAGGACCTGAATAGACACTTCTCCAAAGAGGACATACAGATGGCTGATACACATATGAAAGGGTGCTCAACATCACTAATCATCAGAGAAATGCAAATTAAAACCACAATGAGATATCACCTCATACCTGTCAGAATGGCTATCGTCAAGGAATCAACAAACAGCAAGTGTTGGTGAGAATGCGGAGCAAATGAAAACCTTTTTCACTGTTAGTGGGAATGCAGATTGGTGTAGTCATTATAGAAAATTGTGTGGAGTGTCCTCCAAAAATTACAAATGGAACTGCCTATGACCCAGCAATTCCACTTCTATGTTTATATCTGGAAAAACCCAATTCAAAAGAATTGGGCTTCAAAAGAATTAGAACACTAACTCAAAAGAATATATACTCTCCTATGTTAATTGAAGCGTTATTTACAATACACAAGTTATGGAAGCAACCCTAGGGCCCATCAATAAATGAATGGATAAAAAATGTGTTGTAAATAATAGAATGGAATATTATTTGGCCACACACAAAGAATAAAAGCTTTCCATTTGCAACAGCATGAATGTACCTAGAGGGCATTATGCTGAATGAAATAAGTCATAGAAAGACAGTTATCTATGATTTCACTTATATGTAGAATCTAATGAACAATATAAATGAACAAACAAAACAGAATGAGACCCACAGACCCAGAGAACAGACTCATGGTTGGTGGAGGGGAGTGAGTTTGGGGAACCAGTTGAAAAAGGTGAAGGGATTTAGGAGTAGAGATTGGTAGTTAGCAAATAATCACGGGGATGTAAAGCACAGCTTAGGGAATATAGTCAGTAATATTGTGATAACTATGTGTGGTATCAGATGGGTACTGGAAATAATGGGAGGGAGTAACACTGTAAATATGATTGTCTAACCACAATGCTGTACACCTGAAACTAATACGACATAATACTGAATGTAAACGGTAATTAAAAAAATAAAAAATGAATAATATTGAAATGATACTCTATAAGCAAGAATATGAATATTTAAATAAAATTGCATTTTAGAAGCACTGGCAAAAAAAAAAAAAAGACATAGTTGCCACCACTGGGGCATCCTGCAGCTTTGAGACTATGGACCAGCTCACTTCCTTTAAAGTGACATTTCTTGTTAAAAAAAAACTTGCCAAATTCTGACATCCTCATTGTTAGTGATGAGCAAATACTTTTGTTACAGCTTTTATGCAAACTTTTTGAATAATAAACAGGAAAGCATAAATAGGTATGCATAGTCTTCTTAATATTTTGACTTATTCTAAATTCTACAAATTAAAAAATAAACTCAAATAGAATATTCAGTTAAATAATTGAGACAAATATATCCATACTTGAAAACTTTACTTACAGAGTTGTTTCATGATAAGTCTGTAAATTTAAATTTAAAAGCGGGTGGAAGCCCTTCAATGGTGACTTACAGACACCATAAAAGGATAGAAAACTGAAGTCTCATATTTAGTGTATCTAGAAATTTTGTGTAAAGAATTACAGAAACCATACCTTGGGCCAATTATTGAAAACCATTTGGGGGCCAATTGTAAATGTTCATGGCAATGCACTGCTTAGTTAACACCTAACACCATTAGGTTGAAATTGGTATTGTTGAAATTGTTATTTTTGTGTTGACCCAAACCTGACCCAGTGCAAAATCTATCACAACAGAAATTTAATGTTTCTGAAAGCATGATTGCCTTCTCATTTATTTTTCACCTTCCTGTGCCTTTCATAAGGTTTTCCAGTTGGTTAATCATTAATAGTTAACAAGGCTTTTTTTCCCAGTGCCAAGCCCTTCTCTACTTGTCTAGCCTTTAGACCTTATATGAACTGCCTCACTCCTCATTTAAGAAGCCCTGGCACTGACTACAGGTTAATTTCTCGGAAGAAATTAGTAACAGTAGGTGAAGTGGGGGGGTTCCTTTACAAGAGCATTCAATTTTGCAGGCCATTCTTGATTTAACATTTTTCCTAAAACACATGTAAAATGAGATGTAATTGAACGAATTTTAAATTCTTTTTTTTAATTTTCAAGCACACACTTTCTGAACAAAATGGTTACTACTCAAAAAGGAAGGCTTTGTTTAGGCACTGTCTTCTACAGCTGTCCCACAATACAATCTCTTGAACTGACCCTGGAGAGTTCCTCTGGCCCTCTGGCCCTCTGGACCTACAGTGAGTCAAAGGATGGGAATGCAGATAAGAAGGGGACACCTCCACCTGTATTAATGAGAGAGGCCAGCTATGAGTTGGAGGCAATCTCGTGGGCAATGAAGAAGAAAAGGTACTCTGGGAACAGGAGCCTGTCTCCAAGTTTTCTGTGGTGAAGGGAGACTGATGAGAATTGATGTTCATTTCTATTTAAAAAAGTGGAAGCACTTCAGTTTCACCATCCCTGCCGATCTCCACCTCTTTCTGCATGGAATATATACCCGACAGGCGATTTTGGTCAACAGTTTACTTGGCATAAAGCCAAAGACTTGAGAGCCCCATCCTGTCCATCGTCTACTAACCAGACCTCCTAAGAAGAGGGAGGATTGCAGAGGTTTTCCCTCTGCGCCGCTCCACACCTGCGCTGATTGGAGCCAATGAAACTACTAGAGTTCCTTCCATACCAAGATTCTCTTCAAGGTTTCATCGAGAAACTGTATCTTCCATAGATTTAAATAGGGGCCTGGCGGCATTCAAAACATCATTCCCGACATTCCCATCTTTTCACTTATTCCACAAGATTTTTTTGAACATGTACTCCGAGCCGGGCACTGTGGACTTTTCTAATGTCTTCTTAACCAGAGAGAGGAAGAAACAGGTTTTGGGGACCAGTCTCAGATCCCAGCCCCACTGTTCCAGACAGGGCGCCCACCCCGGTGATTATTCTTAGCTCCCCACCCAGCTGATATGACAGGCTGGTGGCCCAATCCGCTTCCTGGTTCCCAGGCCGCCGGCAAGCACCACCCGAACCAATGGCGGCGGCGGAGGGGCGGAGGGGCGGAGGGGCGGAGGGGCGGAGGGGCGGAGGGGCGGAGGGGCGGAGGGGCGGAGGGGCGGAGGGGCGGAGGGGCGGAGGGGCGGAGGGGCGGAGGGGCTTGCCGGAGGGGAGGGAGTGCTGGCTTCAGAACAGCAGTCTCAAAGATTCCGAGAGGAAGAAGTTGTTTCAGCGCGTCGGTGGAAGGCATTCGGGCCAGATTCGGTAGTCTGTGACTTTAGGTAAGTGCTTTGTTGGCACGGGTGGGCTCTAAGGTAGGGGGTGTGCCTGGGCGTTGGCTGGAGTGGGTCCTAGGGACGGCATCTCCCTGAACCTCAGTAGGAACGTGCCTCTTTGGGGGGTGGGGGGTGGCGGGGGCAGAGGGCTGAGAGTGGGGGCAGGAAAAATCTCAGTCATAGTCCTTGGGCGCCAAAAGCGATCGTTACCATCAGAGATGGGTGGGACTGACAGTGTTCGCCACGAACAGCACCCGCTGCAAGTACGTTTTCTGCTCTTCGCAACAGATGGTGCTTTCCCAGTAGTTGCTTTTAACTTGTTGCCAACCTTGAGCTGGAGTCCCTTTCGCCAACCCTTGCCCTTCTTTCCTTCTGTGGCTGCGGCCCCGAAGTGGAAACCGAGCGACTAACTTCCCTCCGTTGTCCTTTTCGAGCTACTGGCACCCTCCCCCCCCCCTCCTCCGCTCCAGCTTCAGGAATTCTGGGATCCCGCAGCCTGGGACGCCTCCAGCCCCTGCTCACTCGCCGCGAGTGACCTCTCGGGTCCGCGCCGCCCCGGGGCTCTGGGGGGTCCCCGTGTCCCTGGGAGGGAACGAGGCTCGAGTAGCATGCCGTCCGCCTGCTTTTCTTGACCTTAGCGAGAGCGTAGCGATCGCACCAAGTCTCCCTATGAGTAAGCACTTTTTTTCTTTTCAGTAGCCGAACATCTCCCAGGCCAATGGTGCAGTATCTTTCTGTTCTCCTCTCCCCAGACTCCCGCCAGCTGTCCGCTCCCTTCACAGCTCCTCTGGCTTTGTAGCCCCGAGCGCAGGGATCGAGACTACCAGGGACCTCTCCGATAGCCCTGGGAGGCCGAACCCTGGAGGTGGTGGGAGGGGGGGGCACAATCCTCCTCCCCCCACACAGCTGCACTTGCCGGCATTTACTTTTCTCCACCCTCAGTCCTTAAACACTCTAATGAGAGGCTAAGGGGATGCCGACCACCCCTGCCCTAGCTTCTCGCCAGTCCTGAAGTTGGCCCCCATAGCCTCTGTTGCTACTGCTCTAGTGTGCAGCCAGCCCCCAATGCCTCGCCCCAGGGCAGGAGATGATCCCAGCCTGGAAGGTGGAGTGAGGTTAATGCCCTGTTCGCTGCTTCTTGCACCTCACCTGATGTGTACCACACCCCTACAGGTGCAGAAAATTGAGCTTACAACTAACTAGGTTGCAGAGCGAGGCCATTTCGGATCAGATAAACGGGATGTTTGGGGTGCCTGGCCTGCTACCATGGGTGCAGCACAGAAAAGAGAGCCAGGCTGGCTACACAGTAGGTAGAAAACATAGGTGAAGTTAAAAATTACTGAGGGGTGAGAACTACTACACTTAACTAGATGTCACAATGTAATTGGGAGCCTAAGTCTGATTTGGAGATGCAATTTACAGTGAATTCCAACGAAGTGCTGGAGTCTCATACATGCCTTTGGGTATCACGTGCCTCAAGTCTCTGGTGCCCGACTTCTTTTGACTTTAAGATGCTGGAAGCCCCATTTCCAAAAACTACTCAGGCAAAAAAGGGGAGGAGAGTGTAAACTAGTCTTTACTCAAGGGGATTCTACTTGGATTGGATGAGAGGAAAATAGAAGAAATTTAGTGGTCAGATTTTATCAAAAATAAAAACAGGAATTGTTTTTTTAAGTATATTTTATTGATTATGCTATTACAGTTTTCCCAATTTTCCCCCTTTATCCTACCACTGCCCTACACCTTCCAACCCTCCAGGCCCCCCCCCCATTAGTTTGTGTCCATGGGATGTACATATAAGTTCTTTGACTTCTCTGAAACAGGCATTGTTTTTAAAATAAGAACTTGAAATATGTTTGTGCTAGGACATATGTCTCCTCTATGGGCCTTCAATCTAGTGATGGCTTTTCCAAATCTTAAAATTTCTTATTAATTATTTTCTAGGAAAATTGTACTTTTATTCACACCTTATCTCATCCCTAAATGATAGATTTGAAGCTATATCCCATAAGATAGTGTTAAAAAATAAGGCTCTGTCCGTACTCCTGGGTCTGGCCTATATTCTAATTGTAGTGTTCTCTATATTAGGCATCTGTTTCAAGGTAGTGGATCATCTCTCGACTAAAATTAACCATAAGTTGGTTGCCAGAGGGAAGGGTATGAGGGACTGGGTGAAAAAGGTGAAGGGATTGGGAAGTACAGATTGGTAATTATAAAACTGTCATGCGGACAACATAGAGAATATAGATAATAATGTTGTAATAACTATGTGTGGTGCCAGGTGGGTACTGGAAATAGCAGGGCGGGGGGAACACTTTGTAAAATATATGATTATCTAACCTCTATGCTGTACACCTGAAGCTAATACAAAATAATATTGAATGTCAGATGTAACTACAAAATAAAAACAATAAAATAAAATAAACAATCAGTTATTTGTGGTTTGGAATTAATTGGATCAGGAATCAGGCACAAAGACAGTGGACACAAAATTTGACAAATTGAGTTGGTTGGGACTTTGCCTGTCAAAAGTTCAGTAGAATAATGAGAGGACACTGCAACAACTCCCATCTTGACCAATACCCGCCCTTGTGGCCCAAGTTAGGGTTGCTGTAGGAAAAACGTGGCAGTTTTGCTATTCAGATTATATATTGCTGAGTATAGAAATGGGCAGAGGAATCTCTGAGGTCGTGAGTTTAAAAGCTTTACTTATTCACAAAAATGGATGTAGTTGATACATAAATTCAGCCTTGAAACCATCTCGGGCAGCTAAAATTGAAAACTGGGAATGGGAAGAGATTTTGGCTTTGTATGCCTTAGCCAGAAACCTTTTGTCTACTGCAGCAACCTCTGACTGATTGCAGCACTCCATTTTCCTGCTGTGCGTGGGTTTCTGAGCCTAAAAACTAAAACTACTTGAAAGCACAGTAGTTGTGATCCCAAGGCTAGCCTTGGGGCACACATTAGCTGGAAGTGGAGTTTAAACTGCACCTGAGTTATTAACTACACTGGTAGACAGAACCCCCTAGTGGAAATGAGGTAATAATATAATTTCAGATTGAACTTGTAATAAATATTTAACCTCAAAAAAGGAAAGTACAACTATCCAACGAAGTTAAAGTGGTAGGAAGATAAGCTCTTTAAAATATTAACTCATGTCAAAACAGAATCATCACTATACTCGTAGTCCGTGGTATTTTATTGTCTTGAGATGGCTACTCATTTAAAACCACCAACTACGTAGCCGACTTCATTCTTTAGTGGTCTGATCTAATGAACCCAAATTTATGATTAAAATTAGGGCTTTGTTAATCTAATTCTTAATTTCTGTTGTTAGATCTATCAAGTTATCAACCTCTTTCTTTACTTGGGGTGGGGAGCCAAACAAATTATGCTCTCCCTTGACTTAATACAATCAACACTGAAACCCGTGGTCTCTAGTCTGATGCCATCATTGAGATTCAGTTGCTAAAACTGTAGGCTTATGGCATTTTGGGTAGAAGGGTTAATTATAACTATGAATATTATTTGTTTGAGATTAAGCCTCTTCTAGAAATGGTTATGTGCACATTATATTTGATCATGACTGTTTATACTGGCAGAATGTCAGTATCAAGGGCACTATCAAAAACCAAATAAAATTTTGCTCTTAGGCAAACAGCGTGACTTTTGCTGGAAATAAGAGGGTAGTTAGGCCATGGTGCTTGAGCCCTGAAGTGATTATTTTTGGTGAAATAGACAAGAAAAGAAGAAAGTTCACTTGCCATTGATTATTCCATATTCTGTTTTAAGCATTATTTCTACTTGCCTTTCCAAGAAATTTACTGACATAATATTCTTAGCACATATGATAAATTCATGAATTTGCTATTGTGTTTGATATAGTGTAATCTAGATGGAACATGTATGCCAAACTGTTTTTGCTATTTAGTACAGATTCCAAAAATAGCTGGTATAAAATTGCAAACAAACATTTATCTATACATGACAACTTGGGTATCTGTTTTTAGAATCATTTTGTATTTCCTCATATGGTAATTTTTATTTTGGCGGAAAGTAATCCAGAGGGGGAAAACTTTGATCTATGATAATAATACAACTCAGTTTAGGAGAAAACAGCTAGATCATGTTGTAAGTCTGTATAAATTATTCTAAAGAGTGATGTAACATGGAACGTATATTAGATGTGTTGGAAGTTTCAAAAGCTTTTTAGATATATTACACTATTGGAAGCTCTTTTGGATACCAGTGGTCATGACTAGCTGTTTTTAGTTATGAGACAGCTTTAGTTAAAGTTATGGCTTAGATATACAAAAAACTGTCTAATCATGAAATGTCAGCCTTAGGAAAAGATCTGATAATACTTGGGCCAACTTGTAGGTAGTTATGGAGGCGAGGCTGTTTCAAAAATTCAACATGTTTAATATTGAATTTACCTTATTTTTAGTACTTGAAAGATAAATATTAGTGAGAATAAACTGTTTTAAGGGATGAAAAAGCATTTCTGGTTAAATGAAAATTAAAATACTAAGGGGGAAGTATGTTGGAATTGGCTTCAGAAGAACTAGATTCTAGACATGGCTCTGCCACTGACTCATAGTTTGACCTTGAGAAAGCCACTTAAAAATTATTTTATTGATAACTAACACTGAGTACATACAGATGCCAGACACCATGAATTTTCTCATTTATAAAATGAGGCCATGGATCAAGGCTTTTGATTTCCTGGGAATTTTATTTTCAAAGAGTTACAGTCTGGCTTATTTCAGTTATATTTATCAGTTGATTTTTCAATTTTTGATGCAACTATATTGAACCAAGCTAAATACTTGTGGGCAACCTGATGATCACCACTGGCGTATTCCAAGACTAATGTTAGTTTAATATAGAGGTACTGTTTATATCATTCCCTAACAAAGACTTTTAGCACATTAAACCTACTGATTTTATATATAAGAAATTAATTTTTCTGACCAGTCTAGAAATTTGTTTGATGGTAAGGAGGTAGTGTTTTTTATTAGAAAAGGCATTGAGTGTGGAATCCAAGGCCTTTTAGTCCTCTACAGTTGGGATGGATAAGCCATCTTAAGTAAATCATAGAAGTTACTGTTCGTATGGATTTCACTTTATTTGTTAGCCATCTGTTTCCAATCTATGTATTTCACAGGCACGCAGAAAGGATAAGTGAGCTACGTAAGCCTTGGTTTTCAGTATACAGGTGCTATATAAATTCAAAGTACTGTAGTAGTATATCATAGAAACACTAGAGCTTTAACAAGAGTTTATAAAAATGGCAGAGTTCTCCTCACTTAAGTCTGCCACATATTACTTGTCTGTAAATGTTCTCCAGCCATCCAATTTCACAAGCAAAGGAAAAATAAAGCCAGACATAATATAATGAAAAATAAGAGAAATGGTAGATAACACGAGAATAAAAACCCATACTTAATACTTTCTTATATATACATTTTTTATCTGCTCAACTATGCCAAGTAGCCTGTGAAAGCCATTAATGTGGTGATGGGTTAGGTTGTTTTTTTTTCCCTTCTCAAGTAACTACTGACCAGTGTGTTGATGTTCATCATTAATCATAACAGAATCTGATGGCTTATCATACGTCATTCTTAGTTTTGTGATTGTCTGTAATAAGAGGTTTTGTATAAAATTACTCATGAAAAATCAAGTGTTTCTCCTTATAATTGCACTCTAAGGGAGCACAACATGTAGGTATGCAAAAGTGCATAATGAAGGAGATAATCCGTTTATTTAAGTTGCATGCCATCATTAACACAGAAAAAGTGAGAAGTTAATATAGATCTTCAGTTGAAAAACAAGTGTTGGGCTATGGGTCACTTTTTTTAATTTTTATTTTTTTTAATTTTATTGTTGTTCAAGTACAGTTGTCTGATATTCCATGCAGCAATATTTTCACCGATATGCCCCCTAGAGCAAGGGATATAAAGGAAAGAATAAACAAATGGGATCTCATCAAAATAAAAAGCTTCTGCACGGCTAAAGACAACAGCATGAAAATGAAAAAAGAACCAACTGTGTGGGAAAACATATTTGCCAATAATACCTCGGACAAGGGTTTGATCTACAAAATATATGAAGAATTCACACTTTTTCTTTTTTTAGATGGGTCATTTTCACCCCCCACCCTTACATATTAACTTGGAATTATTTTTTTTTAATTTTTATTGTTATTCAATTACAGTTGTCTGCATTTTCTTCCCATCCCTCCACCCCACCCCAGCCAATCCTACCTCCCTCCCCCACCTCCACCCTCCCCCTTGATTTTGTCCGTGTGTCCTTTATAGTAGCTCCTGTAATCCCCTCTCCCCACTGTCCCCTCCCCACTCAGCCCTGGCTATTGTTAGATTGTTCTTAATTTCAATGTCTCTGGTTATATTTTGTTTGCCTTTTTCTTTTGTTGATTATGTTCCAGTTAAAGGTGAGATCACATGGTATTTGTCCCTCGCCACCTGGCTTATTTCACTTAGCATAATGCTCTCCAGTTCCATCCATGCTGTTGCAAAGGGTATAAGCTCCTTCTTTCTCTCTGCTGCCTACAATTCCATTGTGTAAATGTACCATAGTTTTTTGATCCACTCATTTGCTGATGGGCAAGTACTGGAATTAATTTTTAATGTTTATTATCATCTTGCCAATTATATGCTGGTTCTTTAACTGTGGTTCTTTTGAATTATGCATTTTTCCCATTGGTTAAACTTATGTTTGACGACATTTGTTAAAATATCATTTGTAAGTGATAGTATTTAATTAAAATGAAATGATCAGAAAGCCTTGGGTTAAAGGACTTTTAAAATAACCTGGTATCATAGGACTAGTTCAGAAGAGTGGCTTCTTTTTGTGATCAGAAATCATTTTCTTTTGTAAATTCTGAGCTCTTTATCTTTACTATCTCTTGTTTAAAAGATTAATAGCAAATTACTTTTTTGTTATCTTATAAATCATTCACTGAAAATATAACTCTGATTCTCTTAAACTATTTTTTAAATATTTATTTAAAGTTTTTACCTTCTATAAAATAAAATTTGTGAGGGTAGCATCATACCTTTGAATTATTGTTTTTTTTTATTATATGCTCTGACTACATAGTGTGCACTCAGAATTGACCTGCTGTTGACATTGAGTGATGTCATAGACGAGTAAAATTTTTAAGCTGTTTTCCCTGTATTTCTTAATTTGCCTGCGTATTCCCATTTTGCCATTTCTTATGGTCGTTTTTGGTATTTTAGAGTTTGTGTTTCAGGTCAGGGAGAATTACCATCATAGACTGCAAAGTGTTTTCTCAGAGGTGAAAATAACAGGAAATGGTGCTCGGGTGCGTCCTATTGCTATAAAAGTCCATATGTATGATTTAGTAATCTAAAGGTTACTAAAGTAATCTAAGACACTGGAAAACTTTCTTAAGTAGGGTATACTCCAGATGATTTTAATCACTTTACTTTGGATTAAAGAAATACAAGATCATTCTAAAAATCTTAAAGGAAAACATAAACGAGTTTATAAAGAAGAAAATTAAAATTACTCAAAACTGTATCACCTACCACTTCTTTACATGTTTTATCTATTTCCTGTATCAAGAGAAAGATAGTTTTACAATTGGAATCAAGCCTGGTTATACAGTTTGTAAGTTTGTATCCCATTCTTTTCATTTATTACATTCTGAACATGCCTTCTTGTGATCAGATATTTTTGAAAACATTTAAAATCACTGTGTGATAGTCTATGTGATGGATATTTCATAATCTGTTTTACTGATTCCAGGTTGTTGGAAGTTTATGTTATTTTCATATTATATAGAAAGTGCTTCAGAGAACTTCCTTGGGCAAGAACCCTTTTGTGACTGATTATTTCATTGAGATAAATACGAAGAGAAAAATGTCAAGGAGTTTTGTTTTTAAAGATCATTTCCTTTGACAATCTCTGAAAGTTATACATTGCCAAAAATGAGCCTTGACTGCTAACAGTAGCATTCAAAAAAAGAAAAGAAAGTCGTTCTTTATATAGCATATCATATGTGACTAAACTGGAGGTGGTTTAGGTAAAGTATATGTTTTGGAAATATTTTGGTTTCCTCTGATCTAGTTAACAGATGCAAAGCAAGATGAAGTAGAATCTTGTGCAGTGTACAATCATAGGAAGTTCTATTTTTGAAACGGAACTCTTAGTGGAGGAAAGGAGACAGGTTTGTTTTTAAGTAGCCTGTAAATTTCATGTTGCTATAAAACTCAGTTTAAGTATAGCGAGCATACTTGTGATCATAAACCTTCAGTATCCTACAGAAACTTTTAATCCTGGAGTTGGTTAAATGGGTGTTTGTTGATAGGTTTGTTTAATCCCAGGCTATTGGTTTCTTAAATTACCTTGACATCACTCAATAAACTCAAAATTTTTTATTTCATTCAGGTTGCTTAAATAATATTACTAATCAGAGATTCAATTGTGGTAAAAAAAAAAAATTCTGATGCTTCCACTTGCTTTGTGCCTAGTGTCAGTATATGGTGACTCCCCAAATTACAAACACTTGACTTAAATGTTTTGTATATTTGAATAGCTCCTCATACGATGCATATGCCTCTCTAAACTTACCCCATGCTACTTCACAGACCCTTCCCTGATGTTTTTCTCCTCCCCTCAGTTCACCAGTCTCACTAAGGCCCATGTTGGAAGGTTTGTTTGATCTGATATCTCCTTTTTTCTTTTCTTTTCAGAGGGGTGGTATACATGCTATGTTTCAGAGTCAGAATGGATTTAGCACAAAATGGCTTTGTTATTTTATATCTCTGTGACATTGGGGAAGTTCTTTTAAGTCCTCAACCTCATTTTCTCCATCTATAAAATGTGATAATACCCCTTATTTGCATTGTTGACTTTAGAATTAAATGAGAACATTTATAAAGAAACTAGCATATGTCCTGACCAGTGTGGCTCAGTTGGTTGGGCTTTGTTTCCCGAAGCAAGAGGTTGCCTGTTTGATTCCAGTCTGGGCACAGCCTGGGTTGTGGGTTAGGTGCCGTTCAGGGTGTGTGCGAGAGGCGGCCCATCTATGTTTCTCTCTCGCATAGATGTTTGTCTCCCTTTCTCCATCCCCTCTCATCTCCCTAAAGTAAATAAATAAATGAAATATTTTTTGAAAAAGAAACTAGTGTATAGTAGGTACTTAATAAATGTTGCCATTTACAAGTCAGTGAATGTTGCCTCAGACAGTCTTTGTCAGGTATGTACATCTGTCTATCTCCTCTTCATTTTCCTCTAATTCAAACTGTTTTTCCTTAAGTATCACCACTCAAGATAAATAGGATCATTTATTTTTTGTTTTATTTAATGGCATTGTGAAAATATTGCCTTCAATTGCTTTTTATTGTGAGTGGGAGGGATTTTTAACAAAGTTCCAGGTTCACTTACCTACGAAACCTATTTACCAATTAACTTATCCTTTTGTGAGAATATGCCATCTAAGAATGTAAAGAACTAGCCCTCAAAGGAAAATTGGAAATATGGCTCTTTTAATACATTACAAACATCATTATAAATTCATTGCCACTATCAAATAGAGCTTAGATCACGATGAAAGGTAATAAGTGATGTTGATGCGTGATTTTGGTTGGGAGGATTTTTGGTTGGGAGGAAAAAATGCTTCAGGTTCTTCAGTGTTTCTACAATAGTAGAAATAGTAACATGTGATTGTTAGAAGGTTTATCTTTGAAAAATAGGAGAAAAGAAAAAATAAGTAAGTGAAAACATAAAATGCTGGGGACGGCAGAAGGTTATAAATTAAATTACCATCTTTCCAAGGTGACATATAGTCTTTAGTAATGGGTGAGTCCAAAACATAGTAATCTTAAATTTATGATGCCTGTTTTTCTTCCAGTTGAAGTTTTCAAAAGGAAAAACCAGGAAATGATAAAAGACATTGACACATTCAACAAATATTTTGAGCAGTTTGTAGGTCTCCAGCTTAAAGCTACAGTTGAATCATTTTTGCAAGTGCTTATGAATAATTAAATTTTTATATTTTCTCTTATGATAATTAAAAAACAAATATAGTCAAATTATCATTAAGAGTAGATCACAAAAAAGTAACAATGACAGATTTACACATTTAAAAATATAAGCTGATCCATGTATTTGGTGTCTTTCTCTAAATCCAAGTGTCCCAGCATTAGTTGGGCCTCTGAAAAAAAACAAACTAGAATACATGCACAGGGGCTAGCAGAAGAGGGAAAACTTTAACCACAGAAAATTTCTGTAAAGCCAAGGAGAAGATTGATATGTCAAGTCAAGTACCTTGAAATATGTTAAGTATTATGTAAAAGAAGGCTTATAAGCCATTTATAAATAGATGTAAAACTCAGGAAAAATTTAAAATGTTCCCAAAGTTCTCAAATATATATTGAGAAAAGTACAAACTACAAATGGAGTAACAGCCAAGGATATTAACAGGGGCAATACCTTAATTAGTCTGTTTGTGAAATGGTTTCATCATTCATTCAACTAAAAAAACGTTTAATGAAGATGGTTAAGTGCTAGAGCTACAAAGATGAATAAGATACTCCTGCGGTCTAGTAAAAGAGAAAAACACAAAAGTACTATTTGATTTCATGAAACCTAAAAAATACCCTCACATGTAAAAAATGAACTTAAATATGGTCTTTTTTTCTTAAAGTAATTTCTAAATTTAAACCTTGTGCCAACAAAGATATTCATTTTTAACCCAATATAATCAAATCTAAACTAAGAACAAATCAAATTTAAACATTGTTATGTCTTTGCAATAATTATTGCATCCTAAAAAAGTGCCCACAATGAGTTAGTTTTACTTAAATAGAACATTGCTCAGCCTATAAATGAAGGTCAGCAGACACCAGTGTCTTGGAATAAAATAGCCCTTTGGCAAGAAAATGAGCCACACCCCATTTAGTTTTTACAAAAATAAAATTCTTTCCAGCTTTACTAAATTGTAGATGTTGTGCTCAGCATGTGCTTCTGCAGTAGTTGGTTCTGCAGCTGTGGAACTATCCATGTATGCAGAAGCCATAAAAAAACATCGATTCACTGTTAACTTGTACACGCAGCTCTCATACTTTCTGTGGTTCAGTATTCTGTTAAGTTTTTTTTAAATTGTTATTCAATTACAATTGTCTGCATTTTCTCCCCATCCCTCCACCCCACCCCAGCCAATCCTACCTCCCTCCCCCTTGATTTTGTCCGTGTGTCCTTTATAGTAGCTCCTGTAATCCCCTCTCCCCACTGTCCCCTCCCCACTCAGCCCTGGCTATTGTTAGATTGTTCTTAATTTCAATGTCTCTGGTTATATTTTGTTTGCCTTTTTCTTTTGTTGATTATGTTCCAGTTAAAGGTGAGATCACATGGTATTTGTCCCTCGCCGCCTGGCTTATTTCACTTAGCATAATGCTCTCCAGTTCCATCCAAGTATTCTGTTTAGTTTTGTCTAACTCAAGGATAATAGTAAGTAACTATAGGTATAGCTGATACCTTAATTTCTTGTCTTAACTTTCTCGAATGTCACAGACTTTAAAATGAGCATACAAACCCAGGATTGCAAATCTGATCATTGTTTCATTTTGGTGGGAGAGAATCGAATGAATGTACTGTATGTACTGAATGTCTGCTGTACTGTATGCTTTCCTTCAAAGACAGTAGTACTGTATTCCTTCCATGTACTATAGAGAGAACTGTGCTTCTAGGGAAAAAGAAAAATAAATCCTGGGGGGGAGACCCCCTTCTCATAGTTCCTTGCAGTGCACCTGACATACAGCAAGTTTCCATATATACATTTGAAAGAGTAAAAAATGAATGGCCAAGAATAGTTCTTGCTGAATAATAAGCTTCATTCCTTTCTATGGATGAATGATATTTCATTGTATAAAGATTAAATTGTGAAATCCTAATCAGAAAATGAGTAACCTATGAGTCATCTTGAATACAATACAAAACAATGCAAACCTGTAAGAAAACTAAGCAAGTGGCTTCCTTGGTTTTCTTTATTTTTTAGTTATTTTAGAAGAAATGGCCATGAGTAAATTTATGGATTGCACTTTCACTGTGAGAACTGTTTGATTTTAGAGTTAAAGATGAAATTGGGACATATTAATATTTTTTCACTTAAAATTTTTTCAATTTTTATTTTTAATTTTTTTATTCTCAATTACAGTTGACAGTCAAATTGTATTAGTTTCAGCTGTACAATATAGTGGTTAGACATTTATATAACTTACAAAGTAATTCTATACATCTTGTACACACCTGACACCATGTATAGTTGGTGCAATATTATTTCACTATATTCCCTAAACTGTATTTTACATCCCCATAACTATTTTGTAACTGCCAATTTGTACTTCTTAATCTCTTCACCTTTTTCACCCAAGCCACCCATCTCCCTTCCCCTCTGGCAACCATCAGCTTTTTCTCTGCATCTATGAGTTTGCTTTTGTCCTGCTTCTTTGTTTATTTTGTTTTGTAGATTGCACATACAAGTGAAATCATATGGTATATGTCTTTCTCTAATTTCACTTAGTACAATACCCTCTAGGCCCATTCATACTGTCTGCCACAAATAGTAAGATTCCATTCTTTTTTATGGCCAAGTAATATTCTATTGTATATACATATCACTTTATCCATTTGTCTTTCAATTGCAGCATTTAATCCACTTATATTTAAAGTAATTATTGATAGGTATGTAGTTATTACCATTTTATTGTTTTCTGTTTTCTGATTGTTTTTGTAGTTCTCTGTTCCTTTCTTATTCTCTTACTCTCTTATATGTTGTTTGACTCACTGTAGTGTTGTTTGGATTCCTTTCTCTTTGTTTCTTGTATATCTCTTGTATATTTTTGGTTTGTGGTTACCATGAGCTTCATATATACCAAGCTATGTTTTTAGCAGTCTATTTTAAGTTGATGGTTGCTTAAGTTCTAACACATTCTATAATCACTACCATTTTTACTCAACACCTCATATTTTTGTCATTATTTTTTACTTCTTTTGTGTGTATTTGTATGTATCCCTTAATTTCCTGTTGTAATTACACATTATTATCCTACTTTTGCCTTTTAACCTTTGTACTAGCTTTAGTGTTGGTTGATCCACTACTTTTATTTTGTATTTGCCTTTGTCATTGAGAATATTTTTCTTTGAGGTATTTTCTTATTCATAATTTTTTTCCTTCTTAAAGAAGTCCCTTTAACATTTCTTGTAATACTGGTTTGGTGGTGATGACCTCCTTTAGTTTTTGCTTGTCTGGGAAGCTATTTATTTCTCCTTTGATTCTAAACGAGAGCCTTGCTGGGTAGAGTAATCTTGGTTGTACACCCTTGCTTTTCATCACTGAGTATTTCATGCCAATCCCTTCTGGTGTGCAATGTTTCTGTTGAGAAATCAGCTAACATCCTTAAGGGAGCTCCCTTATAGATAACTAACTGCTTTTCCCTTGCTGCTTTTAAGATTCTCTCTTTGTCTTTAATCTCTGCCATTTTAATGTTGATGAGTCTTGGTGTGGGCTTCTTTGTGTTCATCTTTTTTGGGACTCTGTTTCCTGTGCTTCTATGTCTAGTTCCTTCACCAGGTTAGGGAAGTTTTTCAGTCATTATTTCTTCAAATAGGTTTTTAATTCCTTGCTGTCTTCTATACTTTGGACACCCCATGATGCAAATGGTGTTATGCTTGATGTTTTCCCGGAGGTCTCTTAAGCTATCCTCATTAAAAAAAATTTTTGTGTGTGTTCCAATTGGGTGTTTTCTTCTGCCTTATCTTTCAAATCACTGATTTGATCCTCTCCGTCCTCTAATCTGATGCTGGTTCCATCTAATATATTCTTCATTTCTGACTGGTTCTTTTTTATGGTTTCTATTTTCCTTTTTAAATGTTTCCTATCTCTTTGTTTAAGTTCTTACTGAGACAATTCATTCTTCCCCTACGTTCATTACACATCTTTATAATCAGTGTTTTGAACGCTGCATCTGGTAGATCGCTTGCCTCCATTTTGTTTAATTCTTTTTCTGGCGTTTTGCCCTGTTCTTTAATTTGGGACATATTTCTTCATTCTCTTATTTTGGCTGTGTCCCTGTGTTTTTTTTCCCCCATATATTATGTAGATCTTGGCAGAGTAGCCTTATATAGTAGGTGTCCTGTGGGGCCCAGAGGCTCAGTCTCTCTGGTTACCTGAGCCTAGTGCTCCAGGGGTATCCATTGTGTGGGTTGTGTGTGCCCTCCTGTTGTGGTTTAGCCTTGATTGCTGTTAGCATGTCAGTGGGTCAGATTGATCTTCATTCAGGCTGACTGGCTGTGAGGGTTGGTCATAACTTCAGCAGAAAAGCTGTTTTGTGGGTCTACTCCACAGAGTGGAATTGCTTTAGGGGGGCTCAAGTGCTTGCCCATGTGACCATTTGAATGTGTCTTTGGTAGTGCTAATCAGGTAGTACTCTGTTGTTGTCTGAAGCTAGCCACCTAGTGTGCTCGTTCTGGGACTTCTTGGGAGGGACTTCAGTGCACACCAAGATCAGCTGCTGCCTGTGTCCAGCCTGGGGCCACCTGATAGGAGCTAGAAAGTGATCTTTGTTGGTGGCTGCCTGTGCAGGGCTCAGAGGCACCTGAGAGTGGTTATGCTGTGAACCAAGGCCAAATGCCACTAGTGCCATGTTTGGGACCTCTTAGCAAGAGGTACAGTGCATGCTTCAGCCAGCTGATGCTTGTTTGGGGTTTGTAGACCTTTGAGAGATTTTTAGGAATGTCCACAGAATGGGCCTAGGCTGGCCCCTTGTGTGGTTTAGCCTTCAAAAGAGGTTCTGGCCGCTTGCATAATTAGGTGAGCTTGGGTCTCAGAGATTACTAGGGCAGGGCAACAGCTGTGTTAATTTGGTTAGTGGAGACAGATTTGGCACCTGCCTGCTCTTGTAGGGTGTGGCAGGGGTGGGTTGCTCAACAAAGGAACAATAGCACCCTGGGCACAGGAGAGAGCTGCCCCTCTAGCCTTCGCCCTGAAGCCAGACAATTCAGTTCGCCCCTGTATGTCCCTGGCACCTTTAGCTAAAGCTTAGGGTGCATGTTTGTGAGCAAGTGAGTCTGTGCATGGGCCTTTTAAGAGAATGCGTGGGTCTGTGGCAGCCCTCTGTCTCACCCACACTGAGTCCCTGCTGATTTGCACAGCCAGCTGTGGTAGGGACTCCTCTTCCCCAACTGGTGGTCTGAACTTGGGAGCCCAGTGTGGGGCTGGAACCCCTTGCTCTTCAGTGGGGACCTCTGCAGCTGAAATATTTCTCCCAATTCTTAACTGTCACATGTGGATGTTGGACCAGCCCATTTCATTTATCTGCCCCTTCTATAGACTTGATGTGGCTTTGCTTCTTCTTTCTATCCTCATTTATAGGGTTCTATTCGGGTGGTTCTCAAGAGTGGTTGTTCTGCAGTTTAGTTGTAATTTTGATGTAGACGTGGGATAAGGTGAGCACAGCATTTACCTACTTTTCCATCTTGACTAGAAGCCTCATTTTTCACTTATTAAAGCAGTTTTATTGAGATATAACCCACATTCCATACCACCCATATAAAGTGTACAATTCAGTATATTCCCAGACAGGGGCAGCTATCTCCACAATTTTCAAACATTTTCATCACCTCAGAAAGAAACCCCATACTCTTGAGCTATAACCCTTTCCAGCAGCCCTCCACCTTGTCAGCTCTAAATAACCCCTAATCTACTTTGTCTGTATAGATTTCACAAGTCTGAAGTTTCATATGAATGTACCATATAGTATGTGGTCTTTTGGGTCTGGCTTCTTCCATTTAGCATAATGTTCCATTCACATTAGAGCATGTATCAATACTTTATTTCTTTTTATGGAGGAATAATATTCCATTATGTGGATATACCATGTTTTCTTATCCATTCACCTGTTGATAGACATTTGTGTTGTTTCCACTTTTTGGCTACTATGAATAATGAAACATGTTAATATTAAATGTCTAATCACAGGTCAGCTAATGATGTAGAGGTGGTACTGACAAGATAACATTTCATTTATCTGCTATTAAGGTAAATTTTTGGTTTGACTGACTCAAAGCAATACTGATTTCTACATCTAAGAATAGCTATTTTTTCTTGTTTCCTGATGCTTATTATCTTCAATTTGTTCCCAGTACCTTTGTCCTTACTATTATTGTTACTTGAAAAGGGAAAGCCTGTAAAAGTTGTATAATCACCTTTTTAAAACTTACTGTATAGTAGATGTTTACAAACTTTCTTGTTTAAACACACTTACTGAACACCTACTCTAAGAAGCAGAGGTAAGCAGTATTAAAGTGCAGAAGTAAACGATAAATACTTTTAAACACAATGGTTTTAATTGATCTAAAGCAGGGGTGTCCAACCTTTTGGCGTCTCTGGGCCACACTGGAAGAAGAAGAGTTGTCTTGGGCCACACATTAACTACACAAACACTAACGAAAAGTTATGAGCAAAAAAACAAACAAACCAGGTTTTGAGTAAATTTATGATTTTGTGTTGGGCCGAATTCATAGCCATCCTGGCTGCCTATGGCCTGCAGGCCATGGGTTGGTCATCCCTGAAACATTAGTGACCACATCTAAAGTAGTCATTTTTTAATTTTACTTTTGAAATATGAAATATACTGAAATATATGAAAAAATTGAAAAGATATAAATGAACATAAAGAAAGGACAATAAACCTCCTGCCCCTGACCCCAACGCCCCATTTCCCTTCCCAGGAGGTGACCATTAGTCCATGTATCTTATGTATTCATTCAGAAATGATACTGAGTACATTTAACATTTGACATTCTCAGAAGAGTTTGGTGTTTGACATTTAGAACTTGTGGCATTAAGTTTGAAGGAACATTTACCTTTTGACTTTTTAGGGGAGAATATAAGATTGAGGAATTATCAAAGGATGGTAACAAGAATCACCTTCAGTTTCAAATCACAGCTTTTCTCTCAAGTGCCCTTGGCCCTAGATTCACCTGCATAGCATTAGGTCAAAATAGTTGATACCTAGAACCCAACTCCACCATTATCTTCTGAATTCACACACACAGAAATTCCTGGCCACAGTCTTCTTGCTCTTATGGGCAGTTAGTTCCTTGCAGGCCATTAAGGAAATAATAAGCTTCCCTGAGAGAGAGAGCTGTAGTTTAGTCAAGAAAAGATACAATTTCCAGGACACCCAATTAGAACTTCCTATACAATTACTTAATTCATTTAATAGGCCTGTATTTGTTATCAACATTATGCCAGGCACTGGTATCACTAAGATAAATGAAACAATGTCTAATCTAGTCATTAATGCTTTACAGATGTGGCAACAGAGGTCTAATTGATTTTGATTTGCCTCATCACATGGTGGTAGAAGACAGTAGTAGAGGATGGGGTCTCCTGATGCCTGATCCATCACTCTTCTCAGCAAAAATTTAAACACCTCATCCAGGGTTCAACTTTGTTTAGTAGCAATTCCTCTCCTTCGCGGAATCATTTTATACTAACTGGTATTTTCTTTCAGATGTTAACAAAATGGCAGATGCTATGTGATTAAAGTTGACATGAACTCTAAAATTCACTTCACTTGTAACTTAAGCAGCTTCCAGCCCTTCCATAGCTAATGCAAATTCATTAGCAATACCTTTGCAGTGGTCAACTATTTTTCTAGGTCATATCTTTAATCCAAAGGACTCCTTATGCTAACAAAGCTACAGTCCTAATTATCGATCTTAAAGTGTCCTATATTGTAATACATCCACAAGATTCTGAAACCTCTTAATTCCAGTACAGTATACTACTGGGTATACCTGTGACAAAAAACCCTGGGTATACCAGGGTTTGTCACTTTCAGTTATTTCTAAACTGGGTTTTTCCACCCTCATAGAGCCAGTATTTGTATTACTTATCACCAAGAAGAACATTTTTTCCCATTTCATTCGTTTATTCATTCATTTATTCAAATATTTACTGACTGTCTACTATAGGCCAGTTACTACTCCAGGCAGTGGGGATTACACCTGTGACTGAAAAAAAACCACAAAAATTATCACCTTATGAAGTTTACATCCTATGAGGGGGAAATAGAAAGTAAACAGTGATATAATATATCAAATGGTAATGGTTGTGGAGAAAATTAAAAACAGGATTGAAGGAATAGGGAGTGGAAAGAAGGGCATTGCCATTTCAAATCGTGTGGTCCCAGAAGGTTTCACTGACAGGGAGTTATCTGAGGCAAATGAAGGAGATCAGGGAGGGAGCCATATGAGTAACTAGGGAGAAGTATCACTTGAACAAGTAAAATCTGTTTCTAATAACAAATACTTAAATTGGATAGTCCTGAAATTCTTCATTATATTAGCTTTTTATTTTTGTATTGAACAGAAAGAAATATGTTTTACCCAGATTAAATACTCTACTGGAGTCATGGATTGATTGTATAGCCTAAGGATGTTATGTCAGGAGCTATGTCTATAATGTTCTGGAAAGATGAATGGGAATAATGTTTAAAACAGAATATGGAGTTAATGCAAGTAGATTTTATTCCCTTTTCCCCATTAATTTAATTGTAGTATATTTTGTATTTAATTCCAAATTGGATTTTTTATTTAAACTTTTTACTTTGAAATAATCATAGAGACATTACTTATAAGAAATGACACAGAGAGATCCTGTGTACCTTTTACCCAGTTTCCCCCAATGATAGCTTTGCAAAATAGTAGTACAATACCAATGTGTTGTTCTACTTAATTGGTAATCAAATTAATGATAATATATAATTATCATTATATATTGATAATGATATTGATACAGTCAAGATGCAGAAGAGTTCCATCACCACTAGAATCCCTTTTATTACCCTTTTTATAACAACAAACATCTGCTTCCTCCCCCTCCTCCATCTTTACCCCTGGCAACCACTGGTCTGTTCACCATTTGTATAATTCTGTAAGTTCAAAAATGTTATATAAATGGAATCATAGAATGTGTAACTTTTTTGGATTTGCTTTTTTTTTACTCAGCATAATTCTCTGGAGGTTCATCTAAGTGGCCTATTTCAATACCTTCCTCCTTTTTAGTGCTGAGTAATATTCCATGGTGTAGATATACCATAGTTTATTTAACCATTCATCCATTGAAGGATATCTAGGCCATTTCCAGTTTTAGCTATTAAAAACAAAGCTATTACAAACATTTGTATACAGGTTTTTGTGTGAATGTAAGTTTTCATTTCTCTGGGATTAATGCCTGAAGAGTACAATTGCTGGGTTGTATGCAAGTTTCATGTTTAGTTTTCTAAGAAACTGCCAAAATGCTTTTCCACAGTGACTGTACCATTTAATCTCCCACCAGCAATGTAAGAGTGGTCCAATTTTTCCACATTCTTATTGGCATTTGGCATTCATTCTTTTTTTCTTTTACCCATTCTGGTGGGTGTATATGATACCTCATTTTGGTTTCATTTTGCATATCCAATGCTTAATGATGTTGAACATCTTTTCATGTTTAATTTCCATCTCTATATCCTCTTCATTGAAATGTGTTTTTGTATATTTTGTCTATTTTCTATTTTTTATTTTTATTGAATTTAGAGAAAGAGAGGGAAGGGGAGAGAGAGAGAGAGAGAAACATCAATTTGTTGTTCCACTTATTTATGCATTCCTTGGTTGCTTCCTGTATGTGCTCTGACTGCTCGGATAGAACCTGCAACCTTGGAGTATCAAGACAATGCTCTAACCAACTGAGCTTCCCGACCAGGGCTATTTGACCTATTTTCTAATTGGATTGTTTATTTTTAATGTTGAATTTTGAGAGGTATTTATATATTCTAGATAAAAATCCTTTGTCAGATATGTGGTATACAGCTATTTTCTCCTACTCTGAAGCTTGTCTTTCAATCCCATGAACAAGGTCTTTTAAGAGAGCAAAAGTATTTGTTTTGGTGAGGCCAAAGTAGTATTTCCTTTTATGAATTGTCTTTTTGGTGTCGTATCTAAAACTTCTTCACAAAACCTGGTTCCTGAAGAATTTCTCAAACATTTTTCTAGCCCTAGCCCTAACTCAGTTGGCTGCAGCATTGTCCCTATATGCCAAGGTTGTGGGATTCAGTCCCTGGTCAGGCTACCTACAAGAATCAACCAGTGAATGCATGATCAATAAAAAATGAAAAATAAAAAATAACAAAATTTTCTAAAGTTTTATGGTGCTATGTTTCACACTAAAGTATGTGACCTAATTTTGAGTTTACTTGTATGTAAAGGTATGAGGTTTAGGTCAGAGTTAATTTTTTTCCTAATGGTTGTCGAATTGCTCCAGCACCATTCCTCCATTAGTGTGCTTTCACATCCTTGTGGAAAAGCAGTTGAGCATATTTTTGTAGGTCTACTTCTGCCTTCTTTGATCTGTTCCATTGTTCTGTGTCTATTTCCCTCCAAAGGATGACACATTCTCAATTTAGGTATATAACTTCCAACTTCTAAATTATTGATCTGTTTCTGAATTTAAAAGTTTTTAAAGGGTTACATGTAACAAATTTTTAAGACCACCCATTAGATTTCTATTTACAAGATTCCTAAACCTATTGTTGTTCCTTAAAGACAGTATGGTTTATCTCTTCTGTTGCCTCAAACAAATGCATTTCCTCAAATAGCAAAATATAATATGCCACTAGCATTGGGATTTAGGGTATTGGAGTTTGAAATGCATTTGTTGTTGATGAATAGTAAATAAAAGTTTTAAAATTAAAAATGTGTATTCTCATGCTTTGATTATGCAAATAACATTTTTTAAAATTACAAATGTCTTAATTTAAAACAGACTCCTGGAAACTAACTGTTACATGTAAAAAAAGGAAAAGTAAAAGGAACTGTTTAATAACTGTTAAGGTACCCCCCAAAAGAAGCCTTTTGGGTTTTTCCTATTGTTTTTATTGTAAATTGACTTTTATTGCTTTAATAAAGTACAAAGTGGAGCAAAAGTAGATTTACAGTTCTTTGTATGGAAAATAATATGGTAATTAATAAATAATACAAGAATAAATTGTTTTGCATATTCACAACTGTCAACTTACTTTTGCTTCACCCTTGTATATCAGTGCTGGCCTGTAACATTATGAATATGGTATTAAGTGTCTAGACTTAGAAAGCAGGAATTTAAAAAATCACAGTCCAGTTACACTACATTAAATACAGTTGGCAGAATTACTTCTCAATAATGAAAACTTCCCTAAGTTATAGCTTGTGGTTCATAGTTTAAGTGTAATAATTACAGTGAAATTAACTGTCACTAATATCAGCGATTTGTTATTCTAAAAATGATTTTAAAAAATAAACAGCCCTGGTTGGTGTTGAGCACAGGCCTGCGAACCAAAGGGTTGCCGGCTCTATTCCCAGTCAGGACACATGCCTGGGTTGTGGGCCAGGTCCCCAGTGGGGGATGTACAAGACGCAACCACACATTGATGTTTCTTTCCCTCTCTTTCTTCCTCCCTTCCCCTCACTCTAAAAATAAATAAATAAAATCTGTAAGAAAATAAAAATAAACAAACAAAAAACAACAAAGCATCAGTGATTTATTTCTTCTCCAGCTACTCCTAACTTTGTTAGGTAATAGTCACAGCTACAGCAAATGTACAGCTATATATCCTGTGATTGAAAACAGCGTAATTTAAGGGAGAAAGCAATACATGGATTAATAAAGTAGGTTTACAGTTATTCATATGGAAAATAATAAAATAATTAATAAATAATAATACAAGAATAAGCTGTGTTTCCCATTCTCACAATTGTAAACCTACTTTTGCTCACCCCTGTATAATGGTACTCATTATAAGCAGGTATCTCAATTTGTTTCTTCACATACAAGTTATGTGTATTTTTATATTTATTTGATCTAATAAATGACTTGCTTTTTTCCCTCCAAGGGTTGTTTAAATATACAATATTGTTTTCCTTTAATTTTATTGTTGACGCTATTGTCCCTGATTTCCCCCAAATTTGCCAGCCTCCACCCAGCCCTCACCCCCCCTTCCCCCTGGCCGTCACCACACTGTTGTCTGTGTCTATGGGTTATGCATATATGTTCTTTGGCTAATGCCTTCACCTTTTTTTCATCCAGTCCCCCCTCTCCTCTCCCCTCTGACAGCTATTAGTCTGTTCCATTGGCTTATTTCACTTCTCATAATATAGTCTCTAGTTCCATCCATGCTGTCGCCAAGGGTAAAATTTCCTTCTTTTTGTGGCTGAGTAGTATTCCATTGCGTAAAAGTGTACTACAGCTTTTTTATCCACTCATTTACAGATAGGCACTTGGGCTGCTTCCACATTTTGGCTATTGTAAATAACGTTACTATGAACATAGGGGTGCATGCATTCTTTTGAGTTGGTGTTTAGAGATTTTTAGAATATATTCACACAAGGAGGATTGCTGGGTCAAAAGTCAGTTCCATTTTTAATTTTTTGAGTAAACTCCATCCTGTTTTCCACAGTGGCTTCACCAGTCTGCATTCCCACCAACAATGCACTTGGGTTTCCTTTTTTCCACATCCTCGCCAGCACTAATTGTTTGTTAATGAGAGACTTTTAAAAGCTCATTTTCCAAAACAGTGAAATCTTAGAGCCAGTGAGCTAAGGATGGCCTGCCCCATCAAAAGAACCATGATAATGGCTTTATCCACTTTCTGAGATAACATGGTACCCGGGAGAGGGATAAACTGAGAAAGGTAAGAAGTTACTCTTGGGTGGATGAGTTTTGGTTAACAATATGATTTTTAGTAAGTGAAGGCCACAAAGCCATTTGATTTGTGGCAGAATTAATTATAATGTGACTTTATTAGCTGTACAGTACCCACCCCGACTGTAGTTTTACTTTTCGTGGTTTCAGTTACCCACAGTCAATTGAAATCTAAAAATACTAAATGGAAAATTCTATAAATAAACAATTCGTAAGTGTTAAATTGTGCACCATTCTGAGTAACGTGATGAAATATGGCACCATCCACTCCATCCCACCAGGGGACGTGAATCATCCCTTTGTCCAGCATACCCACGCAGGATATTCTCCCTACCTGCTAGTCACTTATCATACCAACTATCTCAGGATTATTACAGTGCTTGGGTTCAAGTAACCCTTACAGTAAGTAGCCTAACACTATGTCACAGTCCCTCTGTCATTCACCTCACTTCATTTCATCACATAGGCATCACATTATCTCACCACATGGGCATTGTTGTTTGAATAGAAAGGGGATATGACACTACATTATTTTTGCTGTCAGTCTTAAGGAGAAATCTACATTATGTTCAGGATTCTGTGTTGGGCCAAACTTAACAATGACCATTATGTGTTGTTGAATTAAATTATCTTTTGAGATTAGATTTTTTTAAATTAAGCTAATGAGACCTTAATGCAACATAACCAAAGATGTTACCATAACCAGAGAAGAATGGGTAAAAGTAGAAAACAGTGCAGTTGTTGAATTATTACTGACAAAGGAACCCTAAACCATGTAAAGGTAGTGACTATTTACTTGTCTAAAAAAGCAATTCCAAAAGTATTCACACACACAAATTTTGATTTTTCAGCTAGAACTTCAAGTGGAGCTGTTCCTGACACACTCCCAATGAAATGGTATTATTTTATGTTGTGTTTTGAAAGTGTATATATGTGCTTGCAAGAATTACATGGAAGAAGGAAACTAACAGAGTACTTGATGTTTCTTAAAGTGAATATTGACAATCTTAAGGACACTTTATTACTTTATTAAACAATGAGGCAACAATTTTTCTCTGAGAACATGTTGCCACAATAATAGTGGCAGAAAATATTTCATATGCAAACATATGTGAACCTCTTCATGAACAAGTTTAACACTTTGAAGTGATGGCAACATCTGGTAACAAGTAGAAGTCAGCGTCTTATAAACTTTGGCTTCATGTTACCACTTCATCTGAATTAGTCATTTAAAGGCATTTTTATGTCATCCTAAAAACTGACAAGGTTAATTTTGGACTAGGGCAGGCAGGCAGGAAATGCTAAAACGGCTTTCTTTTGAAGGTTAGGCTATTCCTTATGAGGTCAAAAAGTAGTAATTTTAAAGTCTAGAAAGGTAAGACAGTGATGTCTTGACAACTGAGATTTTTCTTTCATTTTTGTGTAGCAAATTTTAGGGAACGGTAAAATTCAAAGTTCTTTATACTTTCCACCCCACTTCTTTTCT
Organism: Desmodus rotundus; assembly: GCF_022682495.2. Lineage (NCBI taxonomy): Eukaryota > Metazoa > Chordata > Mammalia > Chiroptera > Phyllostomidae > Desmodus > Desmodus rotundus. The sequence continues at coordinate 53,009,714 of NC_071400.1, forward strand.
CAGAAATGCTTTTATTTTCTAAAAGTGAAGAATTTTTAAAAATCATTTGAACTGAAAAATATTATGGATTTGGTGTCACTGGAAAGATATAACTTCTCATTTTTTTTGGCCAGATCAGCTCTCAGAAATCATTCTATTTTGTAGAGTTATCCAGTGGGACAAGAGTAGATGCCTTTTATATTTATTTTATTTGCATTAAAAGTGCTAAATGTTTGGTCTTGGTTATGTAATAAACCACTGTAGCAAATAACAATAAGTTTAGTTCCTTTAGGAGGCAACATCATTACCATGAATTCATTTAATAGATACTGAGTGTCTACCCTGTGCCAAGCACTGTTCTAAATGCTTGAGATAGATTGGTGAAGACAAATCACAGCCTTTGTAGAGCTTAATAAATATAAATAGTAAGACAGAGCAATGTAAAATAATTTAATGCTATCATTCCACTTTTAATGACCTTCATTGAACGAGTTTTGAGAACTATTACACGTTTTATCTGAAGTTTGAATAGGAAAAAATGACAATTTGTTTGGGATATATGGCAGTAAGCTGAAGCTGATAATTAATTTGATTTTTTTAAAAAATTTATGTTTTGATTATAGTTTGATTATTTGATTCTCACTTTTATTTTTTTATTTATCAGTGATCAGAGTTATAATTACACCCCTTAAGTAACTGAGGAATGTTATGAGATTAACTTATGGCTTTATTCTTTAGGTGGGCTTAATTTGGGGAGAGGCTGATGGTGAAAGGATATAGTAGCCCTGGAAATTGGTGTTAAAAGTATGGTATTTGTAAACTTTGTATTCTGTCATATGAAGAATTATACAATACTTAATGCATTTAATGTGTACTGTGGAAAATGAATGTACTGCTCAGTTATTTTTGTCTGTGTGAATAGTACAAGAGCTGACTCAAAGGAGATGACAGGATGGTTCCTGTTCTGAAGTGAAATAAGATGATGGGTTGTGGTGAAAAATTATGTGATCATGCCCATATTTGCTCACATCTCTTATTTCTTACTTTTTATACAGGAAAACCAGAGACAGCCTCATTTCTTATTTATAGTTTCCTTTTTGTATTTTCTCATTTTCTTTATTTTCTTTTCATGCCATTTTTTCTTTTTCTCTTAAAATTGCATTGTAATGATTTGTAATTTAGTTGGTTCAAGCTGTGCTTTGCAATAACATTAGTACTCCTTAGGATGGGCATTGTGGAGGTGTTATACCCATGTTAGGGAATCGATTACATATATGGATACACACTCCAAGCCCCTTGGGTGTGAAAGACATGTTTCATAAATCTTTATGTTTCTTGATGTCGTCTAGTATAGTGCCTTTTACAGAGTGAACTATAGTCACCACAGGTGTCTTTTTAAAAAATATTTTTATTGATTATACTATTACACTTGTCCCACTTCCCACCCTTTATTCCCCTGCGCCCTGCATACCCACTCCCACACACATCTCCCCCCCCCCCCCACTGTAGTTCATGTCCGTGGGTCATACTTATAAGTTCTTTGGTTTCTACATTTCCTATACCATTCTTACCCTCCCCCTGTCTATTTTCTACCTACCATTTATGCTACTTATTCTCTGTACCCTTCCCCCCTGCTTTCCCCCTCCTGCTCCCCCGCTGATAGCCCTCCATGTGATCTCCATTTCTGTGGTTCTGTTCCTGTTCTAGTTGTTTGCTTAGTTTGCTTTTGTTTTTGTTTTAAGGTTCAGTTGTTGATAGCTGTGAGTTTGTTGTCCTTTTACTGTTCATATTTTTGATCTTCCTTTTCTTAGATGAGTCCTTTTACCATTTCATATAATAAGGGCTGGGTAAGATGGCGGCGTAGGTAGACACACTGCGCCTCCTCACACAACCAGAACTGACGGAAAATCCAACGGCAAGGAAGTCTGACACCAAGTGGCTGGGAAGGAGGCATGCATCCAGACCAGTAGGAGGGGCGGAGACGGGCACCGGGGCGGAAAGGACTCGCCTGGCAGTGGCGGGACTGAGACTGGCGGAGTGTGGGATGAAAGGCGCAGGCAGTCTGACGACTGGCAGACCCTGCGGCCCCACATTCACGCACAGATAAACTGAGAGGGCCGGACTCAGAGTGGTGGAGAATGGGGCAGGCAGAGCAGCAGGTAGCACCCTGCAGCCCCATATTTGCGCACAGATAAACCGGACTAACGGCGGGGAGCAAAGCAGACCTCGCAACCCAGGGCTCCAGCTCGGGGAAATAAAGCCTCAAACCTCTGATTGAAAACGCACGTGGGGGCTGGGGCAGCAGCAGGAGAGACTCCCAGCCTCATGGGAGAGGTCGTTGGAGAGACCCGCAGGGGCCTAGGGCGTGCACAGGCCCAGCCACTCGGGAACCAGCACCAGAGGGGCCCAGTTTGATTGTGGGTATCGGAGTGAAAGATTGAAATCCGGAGGAGAGTGAACCGGGCACAAATCCTCCCTCTCGGCCCCTCCCCCACATTCAGCATCACAGCATTGCTACCAGCGTTACCCAGCCCCAGTGAACACCTAAGCCTCCGCCCCTTAAAGTAACAGACACGCCAAGACAAAAAAAAAAAAAAAAAAAAAAGGCCCAAATGACAGAACACTTCAAAGCTCCAGAAAAAATACAACTAAGCGAGGAAGAGATAGCCAACCTATCAGATGCACAGTTCAAAACACTGGTTATTAAGACGCTCACAGAATTGGTTGAATCTGTTCGAAAACCAGATGAAAAATGAAGCCTATGCTAAGAGAAACAAAGGAAAATGTACAGGGAACCAATAGTGATGGGAAGGAAACTGGGACTCAAATCAACAATTTGGAGCAGAAGGAAGAAAGAAACATCCAACCAGAAAAGAATGAAGAAACGAGAATTCGGAAAAATGAGGAGAGGCTTAGGAACCTCCAGGACATCTCGAAAGGTTCCAACATCTGAATTATAGGGGTGCCAGAAGGAGAAGAGGAAGAACAAAAAAATTGAAAACTTATTTGAACAAATAATGAAGGAGAACTTCTCCGATATGGCAAAGGAAATAGACTTCCAGGAAGTCCAGGAAGCTCAGAGAGTCCCAAAGAAGCTGGACCCAAGGAGGAACACACCAAGGCACATCATAATTACATTACCCAACATTAAACGCAAGGACCTACATCCAAGATTACTGTATCCAGCAAAGCTATCATTTAGAATGGAAGGGCAGATAAAGTGCTTCTCAGATAAAGTCAAGTTAAAGAAGTAATCATCACCAAGCCCTTATTATATGAAATGTTAAAGGGAGTTACCTAAGAAAAAGAAGATAAAAAATATAAACAGTAAAAATGACAGCAAACTCACAGTTATTAACGACCACACCTAAAACAAAAACAAGAGCAAACTAGGCAAACAACTAGAACAGGAACAGAACCATAGAGATGGAGATCCCATGGAGGGTTGTCAATAGGGGAGTGGGAGGGGGAGAGGGGGGGAAAGGTACAGAGAATAAGTAGCATAGATGATAGGTGGAAAATAGACAGGGGGCGGGTAAGAATAGTGTAGGAAATGTAGAAGCCAAAGAACTTATAAGTATGACCCATGGACATGAACTATAGGGGGGGAATGTGGGAGGGACGGGGTGGGCAAGATGGAGTGGAGTGGGGGGGGGGAAATGGGACAACTGTAATAGTATAATCAATAAATGTATTTAAAAAAATAAGGGCTGGGTGATATGAACTCCTTTAACTTTACCTTATCTGGGAAGCACTTTATCTGCCCTTCCATTCCAAATGATAGCTTTGCTGGATAGAGTAATCTTGGATGTAGTCCTTGCCTTTCATGACTTTGAATACTTCTTTCCAGCCCCTTCTTGCCTGTAAGGTTTCTTTTTGAGAAATCCACTGATAGTCTAATAGGAACTCCTTTGTAGGTAACTGTCTCTTTTTCTCTTGCTGCTTTTAAGATTCTCTTCTTATCTTTGATCTTGGCTAATGCAATTATGATGTGCCCTGGAGTGTCCTTCCTTGGGTCCAACTTTTTTGGGACTCTCTGAGCTTCCTGGATTTCCTGGAAGTCTATTTTCTTCAGCAGATTGGGGAAGTTCTCCTTCATTATTTGTTCAAATAAGTTTTCAATTTGTTGTTCTTCCTGTTCTCCTTCTGGCACCCCTATGATTCGGATGTTGGAACATTGAAAGATATCCTGGAGGTTCCTAAGCCTCTCCTCATTTTTTTGAATTCTTGTTTCTTCATTCTGTTCTGGTTGAATGTTTCTTTCTTCCTTCTGCTCCAAATTGTTGATTTGAGTCCCAGTTTTCTTCCCGTCACTATTGGTTCCCTGTACATTTTCCTTTATTTCACTTTTCATATCCTTCATTTTTTCCTCTAATTTGCGACCACATTCAACCAATTCTGTGAGCATCCTGATTACCAGTGTTTTGAACTACACATCTGATAGGTTGGCTATCTCTTCATTGCTTAGTTGCATTTTTTCTGGAGCTTTGATCTGTTCTTCCATTTGGGCCATTTTTCTTCTCTTAGCATGCCTGTTACATAGTAAGGGGCAGAGCCTTAGGTGTTCACCAGGGCGGGGCAACCCACATCCCTGCTTTGTGACACTGTATGTGGGGGAGGTGTCTGAGAGGGAACAGTGCTGGTTGCTCTGCTCTCTGCCGGTTTTCAGTCACTTCCCCTGCTACCCACAATCAAATTGGGCCATTCTGGTGCTGATTTCCTGGTGGGTGGCTTTGTGTACATTCTAGGACTCTGTGGGTCTCTCTAAGGAACTGTCCTGTGAGGCTGGGAGTTTCTTCCGCTGCCACCTCAACCCTCATAGGTGTTTTCAGTCAGAGGCTTTGAGGTTTTATTTTTCCTCTTCTGGAACCTTGGGTTTTGAGGTCTATCTCATTCCCTAGTTGTTCCTCCCAGTTTATATGCATGGGAACGTGGGACCACCCAGTCTGAAAGCCACCACCTCATCTGCTTGGCCAGCCACTGCCTTCCTGTCAGTCCTCTCCACCTGGCTATGTGTCTCCACCCCTCCTACTGTTTTGGATGAATGTTTCTTCTTTAACTCCTTGGTTGTCGGACTTCCATACAGTTTGATTTTCTGTCAGTTCTGGTTGTTTTTTGTTTTTAAAATTGATGTTGTCCTATTTCGTTGTGCGAGGAGGCACAGCATGTCTACCTACGCCTTCATTTTGGCCAGAAGTTCACAGGTGTCTTTTAAATAAGTTCCTTGCCCTATATGTAGGTCAGTTGATAATTTGGACAAGGTTTATAATTTAATGTATAATAAGGCATCCTATTCTAAAATGTTGGTAGATTTAATTACTTTGTTACACAAATACAGAGCTAATGAAGACTTACTGGGGAGACAACCCTTGGAATATTAAAATTAGGATATTTTGTGCCCTTTTCCCACACCCAATATGAAAAAGATGATTACATAAACCAGATCTACTTGATTATTCACACTGACACATCCATGCAACAGGAAGTTTCTGTAACTAATGCTGTTCCTACTATAAATTTCCTGAACTTTCCAGTATAGTTCAAAATTATAGTAGTGATTTCCTGCATGTTAATTTGGTACCTGTTTTATGTTAGATCTTTTTGCTTGAATTCTTTACTCACTTTGGGTGTTACCTATTTGTTTGTTTACTTCATAAATTAGGAAGATGGATAGAATCCTGTTTCACTAAAGGAAAATAGGTGACTATTATTGAGGTGTGTCCTTAAGCCCAGTAGGAGATGCCTCCACTGTGCTTGTCACACATGGGAAGACTATATATGGTACTGGGTGTGGTGGAGAGCATGACATTTGAATGAAAGTTGGAAGAGACATTGAAAATACTGTATCTGTCCTTGTGTCCTTTCAAGGGGGAGGGTAGAGGTGGGGGAGGGAGGTGGGACTAGCTGGGGTGGGGTGGAGGGAAGGGGACAAAATGCAGACAATTGTAACTGAATAAAAATAAATATTTTTTTCCATACCTTAAGATTTTTTTTTAAATTTTTATTGTTATTCAATTACAGTTGTATGCCTTTTCTCCCCATCCCTCCACCCCACCCCAGCTGAACCCCCCTCCTTCCCCCACCTTGACCCTCTGCCTTGATTTTGTCCATGTGTCCTTTATACTAGTTCCTGTAATCCCCTCTCCCCACTGTCCCCACCCCACTCTCCCTTGGCTATTGTGAGATTGTTCTTAACTTCAATGTCTCTGATTACATTTTGTTTCCTTTTTTCTTCTATTTATTATGTTCCAGTTAAAGGTGAGATCATATGGTATTTGTCCCTCACCATCTGGCTTATTTCACTTAACATAAAGCTCTCCAGTTCCATCCATGCTGTTGCAAAGGGTATAAGCTCCTTCTTTCTCTCTGCTGCGTAGAATTCCATTGTGTAAATGTACCATAGTTTTTGGATCTACTCGTTTGCTGATGGGCACTTAGGTTGCTTCCAGTACTTGGCTATTGTAAATTGTGCTGCTATGGACATTGCGGTGCACAGGTTCTTTTGGGTTGGTGTTTCAGGGTTCTTAGGGTATAATCCCAGCAGCGGAATTGCTGGGTCAAAGGGCAGTTCCATTTTTAGTTTTCTGAAGAAATTCCATACTGTTTTCCACAGTGGCCTCACCAGTCTGCATTCCCACCAACAGTGCACTAGGGTTCCCTTTTCTCCGCATCCTCTCCAACATTTGTTTGTGGATTTTTTTATGTTGGTCACTCTGACTGGTGTGAGATGGTACCTCATTGTGGTTTTAATTTGCATCGTTCTGATGGCTAGTGATGCTGAGCATCTTTTCATATGTCTCTGGGCCCTCTGTATGTCTTCCTTGGAGAAGTGTCTGTTCAAGTCCTTTGCCCATTTTTCAATTGGGTTGTTTGTCTTCCTGGAGTGCAGTCATGTGAGTTCATTATATATTTTTGAGATCAGACCCTTGTCCCAGGTATCATTAGCAAATATGTTTTCCCATACTGTTGGTTCTCTTTGTAATTTGGTGCTGTTTTCTTTAGCCATGCAGAAGCTTTTTATTTTGATGAGGTCCCATTTGTTTATTCTTTCCTTTATGTCCCTTGCTTTAGGGGACATGTCTGTGAGGATGTTGCTGCGTGCAATGTCTGAGCTTTTCCTGCCAATGTTTTCCTCAATGACTTTTATGGTGTTACGGCTTATATTTAAGTCTTTTATCCATCTTGAGTTTATTTTTGTGTATGGCGTAAGTTGGTGATCGAGTTTCATTTTTTTGCACGTAGCTGTCCAGATCTCCCAACACCATCTGTTGAAGAGGCTGTTTTTGCTCCATTTTATGCTCCGGCCTCCTTTGTCAAATATTAATTGACCATAAAAACTTCAGTTTATTTCTGGGCTCTCTGTTCTGTTCCATTGGTCTATGTGCCTGTTTTTATGCCAGTACCAGGCTGTTTTGATTACAGTGGCCTTGTAATACAGTTTGATATCAGGTATTGTGATCCCTCCTGCTTTGTTCTTCTTCCTCAAAATTGCTGCATCTACTCAGGGTTGTTTATGGTTCCATATAAATTTCTGAAATGTTTGATCTATATCTGTGAAATATGTCATGCGTACTGTAGGAGGGATTGCATTGAATCTATAGATTGCTTTGGGTAGTATGGCCATTTTGATGATGTTAATTCTTCCAATCCATGAGCATGGTGCATGCTTCCATTTCTTTGTGTCTTCCTTAATTTCTTTCTTCAGTGTTGTGTAGTTTTCTGAGTACAGGTCTTTTACCTCCTTGGTTAGGTTGATTCTTGGTAATTTATTTTTCTTGTTGCTATATCAAATGGGATTTTTTTCCTGATTTCTATTTCTGCAGTTTCATTGTTGGTGTACAGGAATGCCTTTGATTTCTGAGTATTGACTTTGGCTGTTTTGCCAAATTCATTTATTAGGTCGAGTAGTTTTTTGGTGGAGTCTACAGGATTTTCCATGTGCAGTATCATGTCATCTGCAAACAGTGACAGTTTCATTTCCTCCTTTCCAATTTGGATGCCTTTTATTTCTTTTTCTTGTCTGATTGCTGTGGCTAGGACTTCCAACACTATGTTGAATAGGAGTGGTGAGAGAGGGCATCCTAGTCTTGTTCCTGATCTTAGTGGGAAAGCTCTAAGTTTTTGTCCATTGAGTATGATGTTGGCTGTAGGTCTCTCATATATGGCCTTTATTATGTTGAGGAATGCTCCCTTTATTCCCACTTTGCTGAGTGTTTTTATCGGAAATGGGTGCTGTATCTTATCAAATGCTTTTTCCGCATCTACTGATATGATCATGTGATTTTTGTCTTTACAGTTATTGATGTGATGTCTTATGTTTATTGATTTGTGAATATTGTACCATCCTTGCATCCCTGGGATGAATCCCCCTTGACCATGGTGTATGATCTTTTTAATGTATTGCTGGGCGCGGTTTGTCAATGTTTTGTTGAGAAATTTAGCATCTGTGTTCATCAGCGATATTGGCCTGAAGTTTTCTTTCTTCGTTGTGTCAATATCTAGTCTTGGCATTAGGATGATGCTGGCTTCATAAAAAGAGTGTGGGAGTCTTCCATCAGTTTGGATTTTTTCGAATAGTCTTTGAAGGATAGGGGTTAGATCTTCCTTAAATGCTTTGTAGAATTCTCCTGTGAAACCATCTTCGTCCCGGGCTTTTGTGTGTTGGGAGTTTTTTGATGACTGCTTCAATTTCGTCTGCTCTGATTGGTCTGTTCAGGTTTTCTGCTTCTTCTTCATTCAGTTTTGGAAGATTATATTTTTCTAGAAATGTGTCCATTTCACCTAGGTTTTCAAATTTCTTGGCACACAGTTCTTCGTAGTAATTTCTTATAATCCTTTGTATTTCTGTGGTATCAGTTGTAATCTCTCCCCTTTCATTTCTAATTGTGTTTATTTGGATCCTCTCTCTTTGTTTCTTGATGAGCCTACTTAAAGACTTGTCGATTTTGTTTATCTTTTCAAAGAACCAGCTGCTGGATTCATTGATCCTTAGAATTGTGCTTTTAGTCTCTATGTCATTTAACTCTGCTGTGATCTTGGTTATTTCCTCCCTTCTGCTTGCTCTGGGCTCTCTTTTTTGTTGTTCCTTGAGTTCTTCTAGGTGTAGTGTTAGGATGTTTGTTTGAAATGTTTCTATCTTTTTAAGGTAGGCCTGTGTTGCTATGAACTTCCCTGTCAGGACTGCCTTTGCTGTGTCCCATAAGTTTTGGGTTGTTTTGAGTTCATTTTCATTTGTTTCCAGAAAGTTTTTGATTTCTTCCCTAATCTCGTTCTTGACCCATTCATTGTTTAATAGCGTGCTACTCAGTCTCCATGATTTTGAGTGTTTGGGGTTTTTTCCTTTGGAGTTGGTTTCTAGTTTCAGTTCCTTGTGGTTAGAGAAAATGCTGGATATGATTTCAATTTTCTTGACTTTGTTGAAGCTTGCTTTGTGTCCTATCATGTGGCCTATCTTTGAAAAATTTCCATGTACACTTGAAAAGAATGTGTATTTTGCTTCTTTGGGATGAAAAGCTCTATATATATCTGTTAAGTCCATTTCCTCTAGGTTTTTGTTCAGTGACACATTATCCTTGTTCATATTTTGTTTGGAAGACCTGTCCATTTTTGACAGTGAGGTGTTAAAGTCCCCTACTATAATTGTGTTGCTGTCAATATCTTTCTTGAAGTCCTCCAAGATTTTCTTTATGTATTTGGGTGCTCCTATGTTGGGTGCTTAGATATTGACAATGTTTATGTCTTCTTGGTGGATTCCTCCCTTGAGTATTATGAAGTGACCTTCTGGGTCTCTCTTTATGGCCCTTGTTTGTAAGTCTATTTTGTCTGATATGAGTATTGCTACCCCTGCTTTCTTTTCCTGTCCGTTTGCTTGGAAAATTTGTTTCCAGTCCTTCACTTTCAGTCTGTGTAAGTCTTTTGTCCTGAGATGGGTCTCTTGTAGGCAGCATATGTGTGGGCCATGTTTTCTTATCCTTTCAGCTATTCTATGTCTTTTGATTGGAGCATTTAATCCATTTATGTTTAAGGTTATTATCGATAGGTAGTTATTCCTTGCCATTATTTCCTACCTGTGTTCCTCTGTCTTTCTCTTTTCCTTCCTTTCCTTAAAGCAGTCCCTTTAGCATCTCTTGTAGAGCTGGTTTGGTGGAAGTATATTCTTTTAGACTTCTTTTGTCTGGGAAACTCTTTATTTGGCTTTGTATCTTGATTGAGAGCCTTACTGGGTAAAGTAGTCTTGGTTGCAGGCCTCTGGTTCTCATTACTTGGAATATGTTTTGCCATTCTCTTCTGGCTTGGAGTGTTTCCATTGAGAAGCCAGTTGCTAACCTTATTGGGGCTCCCTTGTCTGTTACTTCCTTTTTCTCCCTTGCTGTCTTTAAGATCCTCTCTTTGTCTTGGAATTTTCAATTTTAATTATTATGTGTCTTGCAGTGGACCTCTTTGGTTTCCTCTTTCTTGGGACTCTCTGTGTTTCCTGGATTTGGGTGACATTTTCTCTCCTCAGATTAGGGAAATTTTCCATCATTACTTTTTGAAACAGGTGTTCTATCCCTTGCTCTTCTTCTTCTCCTTCTGCTATTCCTATTATGCGGATATTGTTACGTTTCATGTTGTCCTGAATTTCCCTTATTCCCTCTTCATTCTTTCTGAGCATCTTTTCCTTTTCTTGCTCTTTCTGGGTGCTTTTTTCTACTTTGTCCTCCAGCTCGCTGATCCAATCCTCTGCTTCATCAAATCTGCCTTTCATTCCTTCTACTGTGTTCTTCAATTCAGAAATTGTATTCTTCATTTCCTCTTGGCCCTTGTTGATAGTTTCTATTTCCTTTTTCATGTTGATATAGTTTGCAATGAGTTCATTGTAGTTTCCTTGTGGTTTATGGTGGTTCTCTGTGAGCTCAGAGAGCTCAGTGAGCTTCCTGATAACCATTGATTTGAACTCAGTATCTTATGGTTGACCTGCCTCTTTTTCAGTTAGCATTCTTTCTGAGGCTTCCTCCTTTCCTTTCATCTGGGGATTGTTTCTTTGTCTTCCCATTGTTTGTGAGACTCTATTTGTTAGCCTCTGCTTCTTAAATTGATCTTTTCTGACTCCCTGGTTTTATGGTATGAACTTCTATGGTAAAATGCCAATGGGATTCAGTGGTGCTGTCTCCTTAATCTCCTGTGCTCACTGGTCTTGTGCTGATGTTTATGGGTATAACACGGTCTAACTCTGGTCTTTTCAGCACTGCAGGTTTTCTTGTCTCACCTGTGGGAAAAAGAGAAGGGGGGGCAAAAAAAAAATGAAAGAAGGGAAGGAGGGAAAAGGGAATAGAAATGGAACGGAAGGAAGGAAGAAGAAATAAAGAAAGATCGGAGGCAAGATAAGGAGGAATTTTAACAAAAATTAAAAGAATAAATAAAAGATAGCAGGAAGAAGGAATAAAAAAGGTAAAGGATGGAAGGAAGAAGGAGTGAAAAAAAGAAAGAAGGACAGAAAGGAAGAAGGCATTCAGGGGGAAAGGAGAAAAAAAACAAAGTCTTCTGTTGGCTTTAAACAGGTCAGGTTAGTTCTGCTGGTCTTCCTGTCTGTGGAATGGGAGGGTGTGGTTGGAAGGATGGGTTTCACTTTTCTCCCTTCCTGAGCCACACTCTTTGCTGTTGTTCAGCCTCCAGTCCAATTCCTCCGGGTCCTTCTGCTCCCCACTAGGCCTTTAGTTCACCAGCTGTGGTGTCCTTGAGTTACACCAACTAGGGGCAACTCACATTCCACCTTCTTGCTCTTTGCTGTCTTAGATGCTAGGGGCTCTCGGTGCTGCTATGGGGTATTTCAGCCCCCTACTGGGTCGAGTCTTTCCAGGGAATGTAGTCTCCCCTAGACCTGCAACTCCCCTCTGCTGGGCATTGTGCCTTCCTCCTAGAGAGCCAGTAGGCCCTGCAGGGTTCTGTGCACAGGGGCTATGTAGGAGTTTTTCAGAACAGGTGCTTTTGGGTGTGGTTGCCTGCAGGCAGCCAGGCCCTTGACTGAGTTGTGTGGCCCATCTGGGTTTTGGGCCTGGGTTGGCTGCCGATCTCCCATTTTGGTGTGTGCACTGGGGCAGCCAGCCACTGATCCGTTTTTGCACCCACCCAAGGTTTCAGGTGTGGGCGCCCAGCCGGGGTTTCAGGTGTTGGCCCCAGGCCACTGATTGGGTTACGCACCCACTGGGGCACTTTGGGTCTGGCGCCCAGGTAGCTGGGCCGCTTATCAGTGCGTGCGCTCACCCGGAGTTTCAGTTGTGGGCCCCCAGTCCGCTAATCTGGGTGTGCGCCAGCCGGGTTTCAGGTGAGCGCTGGGGCTGCTTTTCCGTGTTCATAGTCCAGGGGTGGAGGGGGGAGGGGCGCCAGAGGCCACGGCTGCTGATGAGAGTTCTCTAACTAGCAGCTTAGTGCCTCTATTTTCTTTTCCTTTTTGAGAAATTCTTCCTATTCAAGCCCCTCTGGTCCAAACAAACACCTGGCTGCTCACACAGCCCAGCCTGGCTCCCTCCCAAGAATGCTGCAGCAGACCCTGAGCCCTAGCCGGGGCTTCAGCTGCCCTGGTCCCTGCGCTGGTCCCAGGGACCTGATTGTCCTTAAGCACTCTTCTTACCGTTTGGTCTTTCAATGTCCTCTATCTTTGGTCTCCGATCTTCATATATGCTGGAATACCGTTGGCTGTTCGCTCTGCTCCTCAGATCAGCTAGGTATTTCCCTGGCGTTGAGGGGAAGTGGACTCTGTTCCCACCTATCTCGCCGCCATCTTCTCTCTGCATACCTTAAGATTTAACAAATAAATAGATTTAAAAAAAAGAAAAGAACAAATTAACTTAATAAATTTCTCTTGGGAATAAAATATTTCTGAAATGAAATAAATAAATAAATAAATAAATAAATAAGTAGTCTTGTATACAGAAAAAGAAATACTATATCTGCATCTTGTGTTCTAACTGTATATTACACTGATGTGTCTATGAAATTCAGACAGCATAGGGTGTACCTCTTTCTTTCCTTTCCACCCTGTGGGCTGTGTGTTCCACAGGTGCATGTGTGTGAACTTTTAATTTTATGAATTTGTTTGGGGAGAGGGAGAGAGAGAGAGAGAGAGATTGAGAGCCTTATCTGTATAGATGAAACATAGGTTTGTTTCCATAGGCTTTCCTCAGCATTCATCATGATGAATTTGAAATAAAGTGTAAAAGTTGTTTTCATTTTGTGGCCTGTTTATAAAACTGTGAAATGTATTACACAACCCTTGTCATCATCCTCTATTCCAAAACCAATTTTCATTACCCATAGTAAAAATACAAATTCTGTTAATACACACACACGTGCACATACACAAACACTCCTCCTCCCACCCACCCCACACAGCACACACTACCTCAGATGATGAGTGAAACATTTAGAAGGTTACAAAATGGACCAAAGATGAAAACTGGTTAAACTATCGATGTGATAGGACAGTCTTTTAGGAAATGTTGTAGTGGTTAATAAGTAGATGCTATGCACTTCTGAAGGGGTACACATTCCTAGAAATTTGACCACAATGTTTTGTAGTTTAAATGAATTCTGTAATAATATGGTGAATAGATTTTAAAATCAGCGACTTAGTGTTGGTTGACAGGCTTCACAATGATCAAAGATGAGCCTTAGAGTTCAGAAAGCTAGAAAGCATATACATTCCAGATGAACAAGAAAGGGAAAGTCAAGGAAGCCGCCATTTCTAGGTAGCCTATCATTGAGGAAGTTAATAGCACTTGAGACAGACCCATCTAAGTGGTTTGAAGTGACAAGTTTGGCTGAAGAAAAAGTAAGGCTGGAGAAACCCAATGTCTCTGATCTAATGCTGATACTGTCTTCTTACCTGAGGCAATTGCCTGTGCCCTGATTTTCTCTGTAAATTGCATGATAATACATACATGTATATCCTTCCAGGTAGCTCAAGTGCTTGAGAATTACTTGCTATCTCATATATTCCCTGATATGCAGAAGTCAGATAGTGCTATGCTTGGTTTACAAATGGTGAAATTGAGACTTGGGAAAGTTGAACAGGCTTCATGCAGTGAGTCAGCAACAAAGACCTGGGAAAACATGTCCTCTGGCTCCTGCCACTATATTCCTTCTGTTCTGGATTGTGTTGCCTCTTAATGTTTTATGGGGTTTTTGTGATTGATGAGATAAGTTAAAGTTATTCTATTAAGGAGATAAAATGTAATCCAGTGTCTGCTAATGGTGGTTAGTGATGAGGACAGGAGAACACTCTGCCTTCTTAACGTGGACTATCAGATACTTTTCACAAGTGGATGCAGTGTGAGTCGCCTCCTTATTCTGGGAAATCAATATATTATGATAAAATGTTTCACTGTGTTTGCTTTATATTATTTATAAAGGACTGGAGTACTATTATCTCACTTTCATTCCTATTAGGCAGATAGAGCAGATGATGTTATGCCTGTTGTATCCCAGGTACATTATAATAGTGGCTGCCACTTACTAAGCGCCTTGCTGGAGCCAGATCCTCTTCTATACTTATATTGTCTCACTTAATCATCATAGCAATCTTATGAAGCTTATGGAATTAGCTCCACATTTATAGATATGAACATGGGGCTCAGAGAAGCTAAGTAATTTGTTCAAGGTCACACAGACTTCAAATTTGTCAGCCTCCTAAGGCTCTGATGCTCCCATTGCACTCCATTTTTTTCCAAATGATTTTTTTCAGTGTTAGACATGGTCTCCTGAGTCTAGTGTGTCACTCCTGTTGATTTTCTGTTCTCTCCCATAAATGGCACTCCCCACAAACCAGTTGGTTAATTTAGCAATTCACTGATTAGAATTGGCTATGCCAGTTAAAAAGACAATTTCGATAACAAGAACAGTAGTGATCACCTTGGCTGATGTGGCTCAGTGGATTGAGCACTGACCTGTGAACCAAAGGGCTGCTGGTTCAATTCTCAGTCAGGGCACATGCCTGAGTTTTGGGCCAGGTCCCCAGTAGGGCACGTGAGAGGCAACCACACATTGATGTATCTCTCCCTCTCTTTCTCCTTCCCCTTCCCCTCTGTCTGAAAATAAATAAATAAAATCTTTAAAAAAAAAGAATAGCAATGATCACATATAAAATGCTTGTTTTGTGGCAGGTTATGATCTAAACAGATTGAACAGACATTAAATCACTTAAGCATCACAACAACGTACAAGGTAGTTTACTATTATGTGAAGTAGTTACTATTATCATTCCTGGATGTGAAAACAGGCACAAGAGCTTAAGAAACGTGCCTAAGAACATGCATAGCTAGAAAATTGTCAAACCAGATTGAACCCAATCTGGCTCTAGAGCTCTTAACTGCTCTGCAGTCTTGCCTCTCAGTGGAAAATTCAGTTGAAGTATTGGCTTAGTTCCTATATGCGACACTGGCAGAAAATAAAATTCCTACACTTAACAGCTTACATTTCAACAGAATACAGGTGCAGTAGATACTCACAATAAATGCTGCAACACCTGGCTCACAGAGGGTAAATGTTTTACGAAAGTATGAATGAGTTTGGATCAAAATGAATAATAGAGAACATAAGTGGCCTGAGAGTTAGCTCTCCTAAGTAATATACTAATGACTTGGGTACTGGGGACAGGCTGCTTCCATCCATGTCTTCTAAAATAAGCAGGTTACTTGGCTAATGTTCAAACTCTAAATAGGTATGTGGGTTGTATCTATTTGACCTGAACCAACTTTAAATTCCCTGGTGTTTTTGCATGATTTCAGTGGTGCTGGAATGATGGCAAAAACACTGTGAGGCAGGCAGGCAGGAAGGGAATTGGTAAGTGTTGTATCATTCTTTTGTCAGGGTGTTCTCTTTTTCTAGCAGGAAGTGTTATGACTTGCTCTCTGAAGTTGCAATTGTAAGAAGAATGTTGGGTTTCCAGATTGGCATTCTGAGCATGGGAGGTTCCGTCTATTAGTGCTGCGAGAAACAAACAGGTTTCCTCTGGTCTTCGCAGAAGGGTAACTATTTTATTATTATTATGTTAGGCTCTAACTTTTAGGTTACTGAATATTTAAGCACAGATTTACTTCAAAGGTAGTTAAGCATTTAGAGACCCTTTATTTATTACAATAGAATCCAATTTAAGAGAAATTTTTGAAGTTTAGATCTAACCTGTTCTCTATATATTCTGTCTTTTCTTTATTTGTGAGACAATTTTAGGGACTTTGTACTTTTTAAAAATTGGTTTTGAAATCCTAATTATATAGCCATATGTATCAAGTTACATGACCAAAGGTTTACATAACAGAAACTATTACTCTATATTTTGTGCAGCGGTGGGGGGTGGGGGGTTGGTGGGGTAGGATAGGGTAGAATTTCAAATGCCTTTGATCCCTGTTAAATGGTTTTTCTATATTCTGTGAAATAGAGGATGAGGTGTAGTTGTCATGACAACATGTCTTGATTAAATTGGTATTCTACTCTTACAAAATTGCCTATACAAACCATTGTCCTAATGTTTATTTATACTTTACAAAATAAATGAAAACCTTTGGTGATGAGATTTTAGTAGTGTTATAACATAGTGGTGATAAGTGATTTTGATGCTTACAAAATCACCAGGGTTTTCCATTACATGGTAATCCTATAAGTTTCATTTCTCCATATTTTAATATAGTTAGTTCTATAAATCCCAACTCTGAGTTAAGGGTAACGTCTCAGAGTGGTTGCACTTAGTACACCTGTATGAAGTAAAAAGTGAAGTATGAAACAAAAGAATCTAGTTTCCAATTAACAAGTATTATATTTGAGAACCATATAAGCAGGGTATGTAACACTGCAGAACATACTTTCACTGACTAATAAATAAGCTCTCAACTTAGCTCAAACTCTAAGCTGAAATTGTATCTCTACTAATTTCTGAGTTGTACATCATAATATTTAGTTTGAGGTGAAGCATATTAGCTAGTCTGATCTTGCCTTGTGGGGGGTATGCGTGTGTATAGGTAGCTTTTAGCTTCAATGTTAATTTTCTAAGGCAAGGAGAATGGAAATACCCATCACGTGTGAAGATTAACTAATTTCATTAGCAGCAGGTACATTTTTCATAAAATATTCTGGTATTTTTTAACATGTCAAGGTTTACTTACCAAATACAGAAGGGACTAGACCTTTTAAAAAGGAAAGTACACTATTTCAATCCAAGCACTTAATACACTTTAGCTTTGTAAACAAGGGTGAAGGAGTGGTATTATTTTGTTGTCTTTGGGTTTGATATAGTACTCTTTATCACAAGCAAAGGGGCTTTAAGAATGTAATTAAGAGGTACATTAAATATCTACAAAATTCTTGTCTGGCAAGAATTTAAAGAATGTCTTCAATCTGATTAAATTGAATTGAATGTTTCTATTATTGGAAAAGTTATTAACTTATTTTTAAATAGCCATTGCTTAAAGATCTTATCCTTTTTAATGAAGTACAAAAAAAAAAAAAAAAAAGAAAGGAAACGTTTACTTAAAATGGAGGTATTGGATATTCTTCCAGGGAATGACACAGACTTAGGTACCCTTTGGGATTTAAGTGACTCACAGGTGCTTGGGGAAAAAAAAGATCAACTAGAATCTAGCTTATGATAGATTCTAGACTAGAATAAATGTATTTCTAGAAAATGAAATCCTGGGGTCTCTGGGGTTTGCATTAAAATACTTTATGATGCAGAAGAGGGAGGAAGGGAGGGAAAAACAGGAGAAGGAACAGGAAGAAGTAGTGATGAAACAGTTGTGGGAAATTCCTGATAAATGCAGACTCTGGATGATGGGTTTATGCACGTTTGTTGTACTATTTTCTCTTACTTTGTATATATTGAAAATTTTTATAATAAAAATTTAAGTATACCTTCCTTTGAAGCAATTTGCATTTATTTGTAAATCTTACTTTTATCTATAAATTGCAGGTTTGTCAAAATGTAATTTGTACATGATGTGTATTGTAAAGGTGAGATGTGCTGCTTGATTGCCAAAATTGTTGCACATAAAAAATGTTTCTGAAAGCAATCTTTCCATTTGACTCCCACCTACATTCAAAGGACTGGTTGCAAACATCTTGAAGAGTTTTGTAGTATCTTGAAGTATTAATCAAGAGTAGATAGTTAAAGCATACTAACAGGCCAATTGTATGTGAAGAATGTGGGAACATTACAATCTCTTGACTATTTTGTTCACAGCTTTCTCTAACAGAGTACGCATTTTTAAAACTACATGGACAACTGTCTAGCCTGCATTATGTTTAAGTTCACTTTCTCTACTTGCCTCCATGAGGGTTTATTCAACAAACATTTCATAGGTGCTTATTGTGGGCCAAGATACAAAGTCAAATAAGGTACCAACCCTGTCTTCAAGGAGCTCACAGACTAGTTGAGGAGATAGAGAAGTAGATGGTCTTCATGCACTGAAAGGGGCTATGGGAATTGGGGAAAGGGAGTTAGTGGTTAGCAACTGTGACTTTATGGTGCATCTCCTTGTAAACAATACAAACAAAATTTGAGGTGACATAGTTGTAAATATGAGAGAGGTAGGAAGAGGACTAACATAGCGTGATTTAACTCTGTACAGTCCCCTACACATGACTTTGCAAATAACAGCCATCTATGCTCCCCTGCCCTTCTTACAATAATGACCCTTCATACTTCTCTTAGGCATCCTCTGAGGTTGTTGGAGCAGTATACATGCAGGAGATAGCAGTCTCTTCTTCAAATTAAACAGTAAGCTAGTGTTTAAGTCTCCTTAAAGTTCTTGGATGAACCCAGGGAAAAATTTCAGTTATATATTGCCTGTGACTTGTGATTGGATAAAGGGCAGAGTTAGCCTTCACTCAAGGATAGAGCCTTCAAATGTTTATTTCTCAATTGATTGAGAATTTGAAACATATTTTATCATGGAAATAGTACCTAAAGATTTTCAGGTCACTTCACAAATGTCTCTCAAATGGTGTGTTAACTTGAAATGTTACGTTTTGTGTTTGTCTTATTTTCATCTAAATTAATTGTGGAAGAAGCGTTGTGCTAAATATATCTAGATTTATGTTCCGTCAGCCTGTTGCTTTATTCTTTCCTTAAGATTTTATGTATGTATGTATTTTTAGAGAGAAGGAAAGAAACATTGATGCACAAGAGAAACATCCATCGGTTGCCTCACGCACACACCAATTCGGGGACCTGGCCTGAAACCTAGGCATGTGCCCTGACCATGAAATCAACCTGGTGACCTTTTGACTTGAGAGACAATGCTCAACCCACTGAGCCACACCAAGCAGGGCCAGTTGCTTTATTTTTTTTTAGTCATGAATACTGTATAACCTAACATCATATATAACAGTGCCTCTTGGGAAACTACTGGTAGTTTTATTTGGGAGTATCTAGCAGTGACCCCTGTTTAGTTTTACCAATTTGCAGCTGAAATGTCAAGTATAATTACCAGATCTAGGCTTAAAAAACAACCTTGCTAAGTAAAGTATATTGTACATGTTGAATATTGATTTCATAGAGGTTTTCTGTTCACATTGAATACAGTAAGCAATTTTTAATAATGCTGAGGTGCTAAAGTAATAAACAGTAAAATCCTTTACCACTTCTTTCTTCTGCTTTAACCTTTCCTAAACTTTCAGGACGAGGAACCTCTGACAAATGTGAAGGCATTTAGAGTTCTACTCAGTTGTTTTGACTTGAAGAGTAACAAATCATTAAATTGAGAAAGATACATAACTAATCACTAAAAAACTATGTGTACCATAGTGATGGCTTATGCATGAAAAAATTCCTAAAATGAAAAGTAAATCACATAGATACCTGAGTGTTTGGTTATGTTTATACTACGTTATTAGCACTGATACAATGGGAGTGGTCATTCATGGTAAGAGTCTGAAATGAAGCAATATTAAATACAGTGAAGCAGAAGCATGTCATATATAGGAGTGAATGTGCCAATAAAAAGTAAACATTTGTGTCCTAATTTTTAAGAAGTATAGCCTGTTTTATTGTCAGTACTCAATTAACACCAGTGGGTATTTTTCCCTCTTTTCTTTTATTATTGTTCAAGTACAGTTGTCTCCATTTTCCCCCACCAGTCCCCCGCACCCCAGCCATCCCCACCTCCCACCCTCGATCCTACCCCCCTTTGGCTTTGTTGTTGTGTCCTTTGTACATGTTCCTGACAACCTTTCCCCCTTCTTCCCCCATTCTCCCCTCCCACCTCCCCTCTGATTACTGTCAGTTTGTTCTTTACTTCACTGTTTCTGGTTATATTTTGCTTGCTTGTTTGTTTTGTTGCTTAGGTTCCACTTATAGGTGAGATCATATGGTATCTGTCATTCATGCCTTGGCTTATTTCACTTAGCAAAATGATCTCCAGATCCATCCATGCTGTTGCAAAGAGTATAAGCTCCTTCTTTCTTTCTGTTGCATAGTATTCCATTGTGTAAATGTACCACAGTTTTTGATCCATTCATTTAGTGATGGGCACTTACATTGCTTCCAGCACTTGGCTATTGTTAATTGTGCTGCTATGAACATTGGGGTGCATAGGTTATTTTGGATTGGTGTTTCAGGACTCTTAAGGTGTAAGGTGGAATTGCAGGATCAAAAGGCAGTTCCATTTTTAGTTTTCTGAGGAAATTCCATACTGTTTTCCACAGTGGCTGCAGCAGTCTGCCTTCCCACCAACAGTGCACTAGGGTTCCCTTTTCTCCACAGCCTTGCCAGCACTTGTTGTTTGTTGATTTGTTTATGATGGCCATTCTCACCTGTGTGAAGTGGTATCTCGTTGTGGTTTTAATTTAATTATGATGGCTAATGATGGTGAGCATATTTTCATATGTCTCTAGGCCCTCTGTATGTCCTCCTTGGGGAAATTCTGTTCAGGTCCTTTGTCCATTTTTTAATTGAGTTGTTTTTCTTCCTGGAGTGGAGTTGTGTGAGTTCTTTATATATTTTGCATATCAAACCCTTGTCCTAGGTACCATTGGCAAATCTGTTTTTCCATATAGTTGGCTCTCTTTTCATTTTAATGCTGTTTTCTTTAACCATGTAGAAGCTTTTTATTTTAATGAAGTCCCATTTGTTTATTCTTTCCTTTATGTCCCTTGCTGTAGATGACGTATCAGTGAAAATATGGCTGCATGGAATATCTGAGATTTTCTTGCTTATGTTCTCCTCTAGGACTTTTATGGTGTCACAACTTATATTTAAGTCTTTTGTCCGTCTTGAGTTCTTTTTTGTATATGATATAAGTTGGTGGTCGAGTTTCATTTTTTTGTATGTAGCTGTCTAGGTCTCCCAACATGAGTTGTTGAAGAGGCTATTTTTACTCCATTTTATGCTTCTGCCTCCTTTATTGAATATTAATTTAACATAGAGACTTGGGTTTATTTCTGGGCTCTCTATTCTGTTCTATTTATCTATGTGTCTCTTCTTATGCCCGTACCAGACTATTTTGATTATTGTGAACCTGTAATATAGTTTGATGTCAGGTATTGTGATCCCCGCTACTTTGTTCTTTCTCAAAATTTCTGTAGCTATGCGGGGTCATTTACAGTTCCATATACATTATTGAAATGTTTGTTCTATAGCTGTGAAATATGTTATTGGTATTTTAATAGGGATTGCATTGAATCTATAAATTGCTTTGGGTAGTATGGACATTGGGATGATGTTAATGTTTCCAGTCCATGAACATGGTATATGCTTCCATTGTTTGTATCTTCCCTAGTTTCTTTCTTCAATGTTGTATAGTTTTCTGAGTATAGGTCTTTTACATCCTTGGTTAGGTTTATTCCTTGGTACTTTATTTTTCTTGTTGCTATATCAAATGGGATTTTTTTCCTGATTTCTGTTTCTGATATTTCACTGTTGGTGTACAAAAATACCTTTTACCTTTTATTTCTGTATATTGACTTTGTATCCTGCTGTTTTGCCAAATTCACTTATTAGGTCGAGTGGTTTTTTGGTGGAGTCTGTAGGAGTTTCTAAGTACACTATCATGTCATCTGCAAATTATGATAATTTTACTTCCTCTTTTCCAATTTGGATGCCTTTTATTTCTTTCTGTTGTCTGATCAGTATACACCAGTGCTTTTAAGAAATAACTTTTGCAGTATATATGTAGTCTGTCTAGAATGTATCCAGCCATGTAATAGGAATAATAGAGAAATTTATTGAAGAAGATATAAGAAACATTGTACATAGGACAATGATGCCTCAGTCCCCTTCAAAGTAGGCACCTTGGGACCGCATACAGTTCTCCCAGTCGCCATCAGCTGCCCCATCATATTTTCCTGAATCTCATCGATGGTCTGAAATCTCTTCCCTTTCAAAGGTGATTTTAGTTTTGGGAAATGTTAGAAGTTGCAGGGTGCCAAATATGAGCTGCAGGGGTGCTGAGTCACCATAGTGATTGATGTTTCACCAAAAAACTCTGCACGAGGTATGATGCATAAGTGGGCACATTGTCATGATGAAATGGCCCATCATCATTTGCCCATAGCTGTGCCCTTCTGAATCATTTGAATAGTTTCCACGGAGGAATGTTCAAGCTTAATGCAAATTTTGATGCAGATCCGTTGCTGTACTCAGACCTTTTGAATACGATGGCCACACAGTACACATGCTCACTCAATGGCATCTACTGCCCCACTGACTAGTCTGGTGAAGTCATCATTGTTCACACTTGCACATTCCAGTCCATTCTCCTTGGCTGCCAGGTTACATTGATGTCACACAAACCATTCTTGTTTTATTAATAATGGCTGGGCTTTTTCTGGACAGATCTCATATAATCTTTGCTGAATCTTTTGCCTACATTCAGTGTGTTTTGCACAATTATAGTTTTGGTGATTTCAGTTCAAGGACTAAGTCAATCCCTTATCCTTTAATGAAAACAAGTAAATATTTGGTAGAGAGAGGTCCCTCTCTATTTTCTGACAACCATTCATACTTCTAAATAGCTTGGTTGTGTTTGTTAGGGGCTTTGAAATTATTCCAATGGCTCTAATAGGCATGAGCCTTCTTTCCACAAAGTAATGTGTATATAGCCTCTTTGAATTTGTTTTTATGGTAAGAGTAGTTAATTGCCTTCTCTCATACATACGCTTTTAATTTTGCATTTGCTGCATTGCTCTATCCTGGGCAAAGTCCCTTAACTCTTGTTTCTAAAAGTCCCTAGGCTCTTGTTTCTTCCCTAATACAATTTCAGTAATCATTGGATATTGGGCATGCTGGGAATTATTCCTACCCTTGAAACGTGGCAGGTAGTTGGAGTAATTTTTGAGCCATGTCTCTGTACCTAGCATCCAGCAATAGATTACTGTTGGAGTACAAGAGAGGAAAATTAAGTTTAGACTCTGTTCTTGAGAAACAATTTTGAACTAAGACTTGAAGATCAAGTGGTTAGGCAAATATTTATGAGCTGTTGATAAAAGAATGGTTCTCTTTTATTGGGGCAGATTATTCTCTTTGACCAAATCTGAGGATCTGTGTGGAGGAGGCAGATGAACTGAATCTAATAGAATGGTGGATATCCCAGCTCAACTGTCCTCATGTCCACTTATATAAGTATAGGCAGAAGTCTATAATTAAATTGCTAAGTTTTGTGGCAAGATTTTCAATGCTGTGAGAATTGAAGAAAAAGAGCAGAGGTGGAGTCATTAGGAAACATGGTTTGGGAGAGGATGAGGCTTCTGCTGAACCTTGAAGATTGAGTAGAATTTGGATAGGAAGAGAAGAAAAGGGGGAGAGCATTATAAATGTGAGAGTTATATGTACAGAGGGGTTTTTTCCCTAGAGAGAGGGAAATAGGGAGGGGCAGGATGAAACAAAAGCTACTGAGTGTTGTTGAAAGGTAAAGTTGGTTAGAGGTCACTAATAGGGCCGCTCTAGAGGACCTTGGAATGTCAGGTAGAGATTTAGATACCTGTTTAGGCATAAGCAATTGTAGCTTCCTAAAAGGGAACTGACATGATCAAAATAGTTGTAGGTACTAGTTGTGGGTTTTTTTTAATTCAAAAGATATTTATTGAGAATGCACCGTGTCCATGCATTATACCAAGTGAATAAAGATGAATAAGCTGTATTTCTACTCTAATATTAAAGTTTGTAGTCTTGTTGATGAAATAAAGTCATTCAGTAAGTGTTTGTTGAGGAGGCTATATAGCATTAATGATTAAGAATACTGACTTTGGTGTTAGGCAGACCTGGGTTTGAGACCTGGCTCTACCTCTCTTACTATGTGACTTTATGCAAGTTACTCAAATTCTCTAAGCCCGTTGGCTTTTCTGTAAAATTGTAATAACAATATCACCTGGTTCATATAGGCTTTCTGAGAAGTAGCATGCATAATGTATATAAAGCATTTAGTATAGTCCATGTAAAATATAAGTCCTCTATAAATGTTAGCTGCTGTAATACAAACTTAAAATGATATGTTATTATATTGCCTTAACTATTATTATTACCTACTCCAGAGACACTGTGATAGGGGCTGGGAATATGAGGATGAATGGGATATGGTACCTGCCATAAAAGAACTTAGTATAATAGTATTAAATGCTATCACTGTGGTGACTATATTTTCCCATTCAAAAATTGGTACACATGGTCTGAAAGTAAAACAAAGTATTTAAAATTACAGCCATCTGAAAGAATCCAGAACTGACTGTAATAGAAGAAACACAGTTTTGTGAAAGTACTGGGAAGAGAGAATTTTTGGTCTCAGATGGGGACAGTCTGAAGATTCTTTCTTAAAACTGCTCTTAAAGTCCTGATTGGTGTGGCTCAGTTGGTTGGGCATCATCCTGCAAAGCTAAAGAACAATGGTTTGATTCCTGGTCAGGGCGCATGCCTGGATTGCGGGTTCAGTCCCAGGTCAGGGCTAGTGTGGGAGGCAACCGATTAATGTTTCTCTTTCTTTCTCCCTCCCTTCCTCTTTCTCTAAAAACAAAGAAATAAAATCTTTTTAAAAAATGCTCTTGAAGAGCCCTGGCTGTTGTGGCTCAGTGGATTGAGTGCTGGCCTGCAAACCAAAAGGTCGCTGGTTAGATTCCTGATCAGGGCACATGCCTGGGTTGCAGGCCGGGTCCCCAGTCGGGGGCATGTGAGAGGCAACCACACATTGATGTTTCTCTCTCTCTTTCTCCTTCCCTTCCTCTCTCTCTAAAAAAAAATAATAAAATCTTTTTGAAAAATGCTCTTGAAGAATAGATAGGAAGTGGCTGAGGAGCATTATATACAGGAGGACTGGAGGTGAGGAAATACAGGGTCTGTTTGGGGAGTGGGGCATCTTTATGGAGTGTGATTCAAGGGTGCACTGCATGTAATAGGCAGTAACATTAGGGAGATAGGCAGGTATCAATGTAGAAAAGTGTAGAGCCTTGGATGTTGTGCTTCAAAGTTGGGACTTTCTTTTGAATGGAATATATCAGAGATCTGTTCAGGAAATTAGCAGTGTAAAAAATACATTGGAAAGAGACAAGACTAGATAGATTAGCTACAAAAGCCTTTTGGAGTAGGCCAGACATGATATGATAAAAGAGTATGATGGAAGAACCCAGAATGCTTAGTGATTGATTTTACCCCTCTGTCTATTGTGGCCAAATTTGTAAAGCTGGAGACTGAGGAAGGTGGGGAAGTTGAAAAGGAAACCTGATTTACCAGGAGAGATACTTGAAAGGGGAGGAAATAACGTAGCAATAAGTACAGTTGTAGACATTAAAAGACTTTCTTGACTGGAATCCTCCTCACTGAGCTTCCTTCTCCCTTGGCCAGAGGCTCAAGTCTATATTTTTTGAAGAACTAGTGGGGAGAGGGGTCTATAGGAGCTACTATAAAGGACACAAGGACAAAATCAAGGGGGAGGGGAGAGGTGGGGGAGGGAGGTGGGACTGGCTGGGGTGGGGTGGAGGGATGGGGAGAAAATGCAGAAAATTGTAACCGAATAAAAATAAATTAATTAATTAAAAAAAAGAATTTTTAAATTTATTTTTAGAGAAAGGGAAAAGGTGAGAGAAAGGGAGGGAGAGAAACATCCATGTGTGAGAGAATCATAAATCTCAGTTGCCTCTTGCATGCCCCCAACCAGGAACCTGGCCTGCAAGCAAGGCACGTGCCCTGACAGAATAGAACTGGAGACGTTTTGGTTTGCTGGGTGATGTCCAACACACTGAGCCACATCAGTCAGGTCTCAAGTCCAGATTTTGACTGTAGCCCTTCTGAATTGGACCCTGACCTTCTGCTCCAGTTATGTGTGTCACAAACCCTAGGCACAATGCTCCAACCACACTGTCTTTCTCCATCTCCAAAAAGTACTCTTCTCTTTATTTGTGCCTAGAATGCCTTTATCAGTGATATCTGTCTGAGATAGTCCTTACTTACATTCTAAGATAAAGTTCAAAACTTACCTGCTCTGGAAAACTTTTCCTGATGCCTACCACTCAGTAAATATGATAGCACTAATGCTATGTCTTTTTTTTTTCCATGTTTCCCCCACTAGACAGTAAGCTCTTTGAGAAAAGGGGACTTTGTCTCCTAACTTTCTATATTTGCAGTACCCAACACTGCCTGGTACATACTAAGTCTTTAATTAAGGCTTGGCTATAAATAAATAAGTGGGTGAATGAATGTGGTAAACATTCAAGCTGAAATCTTCTGAAGTCATTTGGAAACATGGGATTGGAGCTTGAGTAAGCATAGTAAGAGTAGGTGAGCTGTAGCTCACAGAGTGTTGCACGCCCATCTGACCTGGAGACTAGTGCTGTTGACTTGCATAACTAGGGAGGAGGCAGGGTGGCAGTTTCTGTTGATACAGGTAGGTATGTGAAGTGTGGGTGTTCCAAAGCCCTGCCTGTTTGGGATGGAGGAAGGGGATAAAGACACACCTGTTTTTGTTGATCACTGTTGAATTTTCACACATAGCAGTGACTCTGTTGGTGTTTCTTTTCATTTATAGTATAAAATAATAGATTCTTCCATGTTTTGTCCACTCTTTGTTGCTCTCTTCATGATACTAGCTTAAGTGTGTGTTGCCAAATCTCTGATTTAAGTAATCAGCCTTGCTTTCCCAGTTCTATTTACCTGGCATACTCATGGCTAGGATAGTCTATGGTGATATATTCCCTGCTATTTTCTTTTAGTTGCCTTTCAATTTCAAGAAAAAAAATACAAAGTTCATTATCAACTCTTCATTACCCACAGATGAGATTCCCAATGTGTGTGCCCTGCCTCTTGGCCCACATGGTAATGAATGACAGATTAGTAAATAGATTATTCAGTCAGCTCCATTCCTAAAGTAAAGCATCTTAGAGGATGAAAACAGGCACCCTCCTCATTCCCTACAAATACCTTTCAGAATTTGAGTAATAGTTTCAGGTAGTTATTTGCAGGTACACCTTTCTCTACAAAGATTTGTGTTCAGGATTAAGCACAGTCAAATGAGGCAGTGGAGTGGTTTCATAATTGCTGTATTGTTTAGTCAAACTCCATAATTAGGGATGACTTCATAGGCATAAGATTCCTCTATGGGTGACGCCCTGAATTCAGACCCTGTTGTACACCATATCCTTTTATGAAAAAAACAAACAAGGTTTTGTTTGCTTTTGTTTTATTCCCTTATTTGAAAATCTTTTTTCCTGTGCCTCAGATGGTTAGGGAGAGAGAGGGTTTGTGCTTTTCCTGGTGCTTTTCCCTTTGGAGAGGAGGTAGGCTTACGAGCTAGAGACAGATTAGAGTGCTTTGCAGATGAGAGAATTCAGAAAAATGCAGAGACCCTGGGAGATTTTTACTTTTGATTACTGTTTCATTTGGTACATTTAAGTGGAGGGAAAATATGTTTGTTTTTTTTTTAATAACAGTTCTCTGTGTGTGTGTCTCTCTCTCCATGTAAATAAAGTTCACTTTTGTAGGAAGACAGAGAGGGGAAAGTCAGACTTTTCTTTTTGCCTGTAAATCACATACTGTGAATTTGAGCGTGAAATTTCGGCAAGTAATATTTACTTTTTACCTCTTCACCTTTTATTTTTTGTTGCTTGTGGAAAAATGTGCAAATTACGAGGAATGTGACAATATTGACAAGCCATTAGCTATTTTTAAAAGTGGTCTTGAAATATTTAAAGTAATATTTGTACATTTTTTACTGTCTCTTGGCTGTTCTTCAAGTTGTATTTAGAAACCCCTGATAAAGAAGCCAAATAGAGCCATGAGTAAAAAGTAGCTGACAGGTTTTCCTTAGGGCTATCTTTCTTAAATTACTTTGACTAAAAGGCTTACAATTTTTATATATGAAGGAGATCTGTTATACTCTGTAGTCAGTACTCATAGAGCAAATGAGATAACTTTTCATATATTCCATTTTAAAGTTTCTCATGTAGAACTTATGCCTTCTATAGGATGGGCCAAAAGTAGCTTTACAGTTGTTTGTATGGCAAATAATGTAATAATTAATAAATAATAATATAAGCATAAACTCTGTGTTTTGCATATTTACAACTGTAAACCTACTTTTGCCCCACCCTGTTTATATAGTCTCTCACAATTACTTAGGCATTCATTTATTCTCCATTTTCTTTCCTTAAAGATTTAAAGAAAGATTTGATATCTTTCTTTAAAGTATAATACTTTATTGTTTATACTGTGCCTTCACATATGCCATCTTTAATCTTCACAAGGACCCTAGGGAAGTAGGTATTATTTATTGCTATTTTCAAATGAGCAAACTAAGGCTCAGAGAGACTAAACAAATCTGCTCGTACACACACTGATAGGAAATAATGCCAGGGCATTAATTGAGGTCTTCTGATCTCACAACCAATGGTCTTTCCATTAAAACATACTGTATCCTTGGGTGAAGAACAACAGCTTGCTAAGGGGCTTAAGATTGAATGAAGTATCTAAAGGGCAATAACCATGTCAAATCATGTCTTGTTTCTAAGCCCCAGTTTGGAAAGTTTTCACTGCTTTGAGAGGAAAAGGCCCAAAAGTACAATGCCCCATGAAGAACGGTAGAGATTCTGTAATTTCTAAGAGTTTAATTTTTAAAAATCTGTTGATGGCAGTCTTTCCTAAATTGTTTTAATGTGACATTTTCTCTCAAAATAGTACTAGATACTCAGTTTCCTTAAAGATATCATCAAATACCTATGAGTAGTCTTAAGGATAAGCCTTTTTAAAAAATTCATAGTGGGGGGGGACCTGAATTAAATGGCTAATTTAAAAACTGATTTTTGTCAACTAAAGCGTATATTGTGAGCCTTTAAATTTGACTTTGGGCAAGATGGCGGTGAGGTAGGTGGGAACAGAGCCCAGTTCTCCAGTGCCCAGCTGGAACACCTAGCCAATCTCCTGAGGAACAGAGTGAACAGCCAATGGAATCACAGCTTATATGAAGTTTGGAGGACAAAATTGTAGAGGACATTGAAAAACAGATGGTGAGGAGATTGTGCTGGGATGGTAAGGTCCCTGGAATCTGTGCAGGGACCAAGGCCAATGTGGCCCCTGGCCCGGCGCCTTCTGCAGGATATAGGGAGGAGAGTTAGATCACTAGCTCCCTCCCCTACCAGAGCAGGGAGGGCAGCTTGGCACAAGGAGGAACCTGGATGCTGGAAATTTCTGGGGGGAATACAGATGAAGTGGTAGACACACAGACATGGTATACATCTGCTGGGACTGTGGACACTGGCACCAGAGATATTGGGGTGCCGAGCAACACCTGGAGAAGGGAGGAGTTGGGTGGTGTCAGACCCTGACGCAGATAGTTTCTGGACAGGTTGGAAAGTTGGGTTGTGTGAAAAGCCATGCACTTGTTAAGAAGGGTGGGCAGCTGCTCTATGAGTAACTCTCTAGCAGCTGGCTTGCCCTGAGGGTGATTTGAGCTGCTTGCTCCCAAAGACTGAGTGGCTGATTTGAGCCTAGCAGCTCATGGAGGACCTGGGCTGTAGGCTGGGCAACTGCGAATATTGCAACCCAGACCTGGTTGCCATCCTCTCAAAACCATAGGAAGGGAGAAAAGCGAAGCCCAGCCCTCTCTTCCTGTGGCATCCAGGAAGACCAGCAGAACTTGCTGAACAGGTTTCAAGTCAGCCAGAGGCTTATGTTTTTCTTTCCTCTCTCTTTTTTTTCCCCTTTTTTCTCTTCCCCCAAGTGAGACAATAAGACATGGAGTTAGGAAGGGTCTAGAGACAGACCCAAAGGGGGAGCACAAGGCTAACCCCCAAAATTGAGAAACTGAGACAAATGTCACTTTGCTATCCCATAGAGCTGGCATTTTATAGTTTATGTGTATTATTATTTTTTTTCATGTTTTTACCACTTTTATTTGATTTGTATTTTTTTAAATTTCTCTTCTATATGTTTAGTTTTCCTCATTTTATTTCTGTTTAATTTCATTCTTTGACTGGTTTTCCTTATTCTCTCTTTATTGTATTTTAATTTTCCATCTATCACTTTGCTCGTGTTCCAATAACACACTACTCTTCATCGTGTACTTTATATTCTGGTTATACAAATCATATATTTCTTGACATATTGTTGTTCTGGTACTATTGTAAATAATTGTTGTTCCATACAATTTACATACTACACAGCACCCCTCCCTGATCTTATCCCATTCACTTCATTCCTGAGCATTATTATTGTTGTGGTTAACTCTATTCTCTCTCACACAACATGTACCTTCTATCCTTTACTCTCACTGTATTTCATCATCTAACCTTGCACAAGCTCTCTGTTTTCTGGATTCACCCCACAATCCTCCTACGCTCTTACAAGAGTCTTATCTCTCTTTTACCTTTTATAAAAAGTGGCTAGTTGGGTGAAATATCACAGTTAATGCTATACTTATCCAAAGAATCTCCTATCTCTTCTCTACTTCCTGGTACTTTAAATCCCATAAAATAGTGTCCCTCTGTCTTAATCCATTTTGCCTGCTCCCTGCCACTTATCACATACAAGAATAAGTGGGAGCTGCGAACATCAGTATACCCGCTGGAGGAGAGAACCCACCAACAAAGGAACCACCAAAAGGTAAAAACCCAGGTACAATAAGAGAGCCCACACAAACAGAAGAAAGGGCAAACCTAGAGCATCCAGACAAGGAGATAAAAGAGACCACTCCACTGAACCACATAGAATTCCTACCATAGAATTTCACCCTACAAAGACAGCAGCTAGCAAAGGAAAGCATCAGGAAGCGCAGAAACAAACAAAAATAGTCACCTAAAATGGGGAGAAAAAAAAAGAACCTGCAATCAAAAGGAATGGAAGACTCCCCACTAAAAGAGCTAAATGCAATGGAGGTAAGCAAACTATCAGATATAGAATTCAAAATGGTTATAAAGATGCTCAAGGAACTCACAGACAACTACAAGGATCTGAGTGAGAATAGTATGAAAAAGGAAATAGAAACTATAAACAAAAACCAGGAAGAAATGAACAATAAAATCTCGTAAATAAAAAACACACCAGAAGGAATTACAAGCTGGATGAAGCAGAGGGTCAAATCAGAGAGCTGGAGGGCAAGGTAGAAATAAACACCCAGAAAGAGCAAAGAAATGTAAAGAGACTCAGAAAGAATGGAGAGGAGGTAAGGGAACTGCAAGATAACAAGAAACGCAATAATATCGGTCTAATAGGGATACGAGAAGGAGAAGAAGAGCAAGGGATAGAAAACCTGTTTGAAAAAGTAGTAATAATGGAAAAGTTCCCCAGTTTGATGAGAGAAAAAGTCACACAAATACAGGAAACACAGAGTCCCAATCAAGAGGAGGAACCCTAAGAGGCCCACTTCAAGACATATCATAATTAAAACAGCAAAATTCTAAGACAAAGAGAGAATCTTAAAGGCAGCAAGGGAGAAACAGGAAATAACATACAAGGGAGCCCTGATAAGGCTAGCAGCTGACTTCTCAATGGAAACATTCCCAGTCAGAAGAGAATGGCAAGGAATATTCCAAGTAATGAAAACTAGAGGCCTGCAACCAAGACTACTGTATCCAGCAAGGCTCTCAATTAAAATGGAAGGCCAAATAAGGAGTTTCACAGACAAAAGAAGGCTGAGAGAATACACCTCCACCAAACCAGCTCTGCAAGAGATGTTAATTGGACTGCTTGAAGAAAAGGAAGAAAAGATATAGAACAAAAACTTCAAAAATGTATATGGAACCATAAACAACCCCAAACAGCTGCAACAATTTTGAGAAAGAAGAACAAAGTATGTGGGATCACAATATCTGATATCAAACTGTATTACAAGGCCACTGTAATCAAAACAGCCTGGTACTGGCATAAGAACAGACACGTGGACCAACAGAACACAATAAAGAGCCCAGAAATAAACCCAGCTCTCTATGGTCAATTAACATTTGACAAAGGGGGCAGCAGCATAAAATTGAGCAAAAATAACCTCTTCAACAAATGGTGTTTGGAGTGTTGGACAGCTACATGCAAGAAAATGAAACTTGATAACCAACTTACACTATACACAAAAATAAATTCAAGATGGATAAAAGACTTAAACATAAGTTGTGACACCATGAAAGTCCTTCAGGAGAACATAGGCAGGAAAATCTTAGATATTCCACACAGCATATTTTCACTGATATGTCCCCTAGAGCAAGAGACATAAAGGAAAGAATAAACAAATGGGACATCATCAAAATAAAAAGCTTCTGCATGGCTAAAGAAAACAGCATTAAAATGAAATGAGAACTAACTGTATGGGAAAACATTTGCCAATGATACCTCAGGCAAGGGTTTGATTTTCAAAATATGTAAAGAACTCACACGACTCCACTCTAAGAAGACAAGCAACCCAATTAAAAAAATGGGCAAAGAACTTGAAGACACTTCTCCAGGGAGGACATACAGAGGGTCCAGAGACATATGAACAGATGCTCAGCATCCCTAGCCATCAGAGAGACGCAAATTAAACCCCAATGAGATACCACTTCACACCATTGAGAATGGCCATCATAAACAAATCCACAAACAACATGTGTTGGAGAGGTTGTGGAGAAAAGAGAATCCTAGTGCACTCTTGGTGGTATTGCAGACTGGTGCAGCCACTGTGGAAAACAGTATGGAATTTCCTCAGAAAAGTAAAAATAGAACTGCCTTTTAACCCGGCCATTCCACTGCTAGGATTCTATCCTAATAACCCTGAAACACCAATCAAAATAACCTATGCACCCCAATGTTCAGGGCAGCACAATTTACAATAGCCAATTGCTGGAAGCCACCTAAGTGCCCATGAATAAATGAATGGATCAAAAACTGTGGTACATTTACACAATGGAATACTATGCAGTAGAAGGAAAGAAGGAGCTCCTACCCTTTGTGACAGCATGGATGGAACTGGAGAGCATTATGCTAAGTGAAATAAGCCAGATGGTGAAAGATAAATAACACATGATCTCACCTTTAAGTGGAACGTAATCAACAAAACAAACAACTAAGCAAAATATACTCAGAGACATTTAAATTAAGAACAAACTGACAGTAATCAGAGGGAAGAGTGTAGGGGTTAATGGGGGTAAAAGGGTGAAGAATTTATATGAATAACTATAAAGGGCACATGGACAAAAACAAGGAGGGGTGAAACGGGAAGGAGGTGGCGATGACTGGGGTGGTAGGGAGGGTTGGGGAGAAAAGGCAGACAACTGTACTTGAACAACAATAAAATTCAAAAGTATTTAATAAAAAAAATTTCACTTTGTATTTTTTAGTTTTAGCTCACGTAATTCAGCGTAGCATTTATTTATTTACTTTCAAATAATTATAAATAAATGAAATTGAATATATTTAAGTGAAAGTCTCCTAAATTAAAGTATTTTGTTATTCTATACCGAATTTACCTGGAAATGTTATTTGGAATATATATACATGTTCCAATTCTCCTTTTTATTCCTATTCATGTGTGCCTCTTAACGTTTCCCATAGGAAAAAATCTGAATTACAGATGTAAGAAGTTACTTAGGTTTCATTAAGACAATTAGACTGGAATAAGAAATTAGAAAAGTTGAAAGCATATTCAGGGTTTTTAAATGCTGCATTGTATCAATGTATTTTTAAGTGTATGGGTGCCTTCAAATCATTTCCACGAGATCTAAGTATTTTGTAATTGAGTAAGGGAGAACAAAAGTACTGCTTTCCTGGCCTACTTGAGGAGTTAATACTTGTTACAGTTTCCTGAGCCCCTTTCCTTCTATATCCTTTATGGCTGCCACTAATTCACTTTGTGTTGATTTATAATTATTTACATGTTTGCCTTCCCCAGATTGTAAGTATGTTGTGGGTAGAAACGAGGCATCTAACAGATGCCTAAAATACTGGTAAAACTGTGTGAAGATTGGGGTCTACGTGTGCTGGGAAGGGATATGAGGAAGAGGGAAAGTGATTTCTTCCTTGTTCAGTCTTGTGGTCAACAGAAATGAAGGGTAGGACAGGTGGGGTTATGTCCAGGACCATCTTTGTCTAATTTTCTTTTTTATGGAGGTGACATGGTGGTATGAGAATAAAATCAAATATCCTTTTTTTTAACTCACATACTGATTATTCCTGACTGACAAACTGCCCAAACTGGAAAGGACCTTTAGAGATAAAGGAGAGGCCACATGTTTGGGATTTTCTCAGGCAGTCTCACTTTCAGACATTCTCTGCTGTTGTTTTTTATGATATAGTTCATGGCGATGGGTAGTAATTCTGTATTGAAAACGTGATTCCTTAAAATGTGCGTAAAGGAAATTGGAATAAATCTTATATTGTATTTTTGTAATCAAAAGTGTTGAACATCATGTTACTAAAATATAAAATACTTTTAAAAAGTACTATCATTGGGTTGCAGGTTGACTTATGAAAAATTGCTTTTTACTCTTAATCTTTAAAATGCCTGACATCAAATCTAAGTGAAGATCTTTCCTTACCTTACAGATCCTGAGACCACTCTTAAAAGTGTTTTTAGCCAACTTACTATCTACAGAGAAATTGACAGTCTTTAACATCACAGGTAAGAAAAATTTATGAACAGGCAGGTTCTATTTTATGTTCTTTAAAAGCCTGTTTTTATTTAATTTTTAAAAATCAGTCATTATAAATGTGTATTGCATTATGGTGGAAACTGAAAGGAATGGAACTTGTGGGAGATTATATTTCACTTTACTGGGGTTTAAAGTTAATGTGCCTTATCATCAAAATTGACTGCAAATGTTTGTTTATCTATAAAAACTATACTTGGCCCAGATTGGGCCCAAGGTCATAGTTTGCCAACCCCTGCTCCATTGGCAAAATAGGTAAAATAGAGCCAAATCTGAAAGGGTATAAATTCAAATAATGTTATGTGCATAAAGATATGTTTATTAGCACCACTTGTGTATTTCTATATCATGTAATTTGTTTGGGCAAATGTAATTTGTTTTAATTGATTCTTCCTTTAATGGGAGTGACTGTTAGGTGTTAGTGTGCTATTTAAAAATCAGTGTTTTCCGATATGTCCCCTAAAGCAAGGGACATAAAGGAAAGAATGTACAAGTGGGGTCTCATTAAATTAAAACACTACTGTATGGCTAAAGAAAACAGCATTAAAATGAAAAGAGAACCAACTATATGGGACTACGATCCCTGAAACACCAATCCAAAAGAACCTGTGCACCCCAATGTTCATAGCAGCACAATTTACAATAGCCAAGTGCTAGAAGCAACCTAAGTGCCCATCAGCAAATGAGTGGATCCAAAAACTATGGTACATTTACACAATGGAATTCTACACAGCAGAGAGAAAGAAGGAGCTTATACCCTTTGCAACAGCATGGATGGAACTAGAAAGCATTATGCTAAGTGAAATAAGCCAGGCGGTGAGGGACAAGTACCATATGATCTCACCTTTAACTGGAACATAATCAACAAAAGAAAAAAGCAAACAAAATATAACCAGAGACATTGAAGTTAAGAACAATCTAACAATAGTCAGAGGAGAGTGGGGAGGGGACAGTGGGGAGAGGGGTTTACAGGAACTACTATAAAGGACACAGGGACAAAATCAAGGGGGAGGGTGGAGGTGGGGGAGGGAGGTGGGTTTGGCTGGGGTTGGGTAGAGAGGTGGGGAGAAAATGTAGACAAGTATACTTGAACAACAATAAAGTAATTCAAAACAAAAAACCAACCAAACAAATATATAAATAAAAATCAGTGTTTTCATGGCTGTCTAGCTCAGTTGGTTAGAGCATCTTCCCCATCCTGGTAAGTCAAGGTTTCAGGTTCAGTCCCTAGTTCGGGCACATACAAGAATCAACCAATGAATGCATAGATAAGTGGAATAGCAAATTAATGTTTCTCTCTTTCCCTTCCTCTCTCTCTCTAAAATCAGTAAAATTTTTAAAAATCTGTGTTTCCACAGTGAATGTGAGGTGAAAGACATGTTAGCTAATCTGACTGTAGTAATCTATGCACAACATATATACATATATTCAAATCATCAAATTGTATACCTTAAACTTACATAATATTATTGCCAATTACATCTCAATAAAGCTGAAAAATGGAAATAAACAGTAAGATAAATTTAAAAAATAAATGGATTGCTAGGAAAGTTATATTTTACATGAATCTTTGGTCATGTGCAACTAAGAATTTCTATTGTATATCTGTTTACTGTCATTGCCAGGTACCTAGGCTCTTCCATATAATCTGAAAATAAGATTCAGGAATATTTTTTCTGAGTAACTTGGTAAATTATGTCTTCTCATTTGTTTGTTTTCTTTATTTTAGCTGTAGCTACTAATATGGGAACCTATTCAGATGACATTGGTTTTCTGTTTAAATCATTCCTTAGATGAGAATTTCAAATAACTGTTTATAATATATTTATCACAAAAAGTTTTTAAAGTCTGAAACCTCTGGGGTTTCTCTTCAGATCTTCTTTAAATGGATGAGATGACTACCACTCAGATTTCCAAAGATGAGCTTGATGAACTCAAAGAGGCCTTTGCAAAAGTTGGTAAGTTTTTTTTTTTGCAGTATAGCTATAGTAAAGCAATCTTTATTTGGCCCTAACCAAAGTTATTTCTCTTAAAAATTATATGAGTGGTTAATTACAAACCTTAGGGCAAGACAGTTAAACATCTATGTGATAAAGTTTTAAAAGCTACACTTAAACTGTATTGCTTCTAATTATATCTAATATCTAACATGATCAAAGGTTTTTGGTTCAGGGACTAGTGTTGCTGTGGCTCTTGACATTTTTAGACACATTTTATGATATTGTCATATTTGGTGAATCATTTTTCTGCGGAGAGGATTTGGAGCTTTTACCATATTCTCGAAGGGATATGTGACCCCTGAAAATGTTAAGAATTATTAGATGCTGTTTTGCCTTTCCCTAATTAGCTTGGTTTTATTGCTTTTTTCATGTATCTTTACTACCTTTGCATAATGTAGACTGTTGTCCTACCTTCACATTATAGCATCAGTAGAAGATGAGAAGTCATAGCATGCCATTTGGTTTATCCTTTAATATCATATAACAAGTCTTAGAATTTAGCAGCTATGGAAGCAGTTTTTTTGCTAAGGCATTTACGTTCCAAATTTCAGTACCAGACTTCAGGTCAAGTCAGTAGAGATAATGAGAAAACAATAAGAACTATTATTGATGTATGTGCTTACATGAGTCAACATGTGTTTAGAGAAGTAAACTATTACTATTTGGTATCTCATTGATTAAAGTATATAAAGTTAGATCATAATGATTTGTCATTTATATCTGAATCTAGTCTTTGACCTATGTTGAAAATCCCATTAGTGAAAAGTGAGAACATGTACATCCCTATTCCCATATATTTTTTAAAAGATTTTATTTATTTATTTTTAGACAGAGGGGAAGGGAGGGAGAAAGAGAAGGAGAGTAACAGTAATGTGTGGTTGCCTCTCATGTGCCCTCAACTAGAGACCTGGTCCACAACCCTAGACTGGGTATCACACCAGCGACCCCTTGGTTCACAGGCCAGCACTCAAGCCACTGAACCACACCAGCCAGGGCGATTTCCATACATTTTTAATCAACATTTCCTATGAAGGCACCTCTTAGAAAGAGTAATTAGCCCCAGCCAGAATGACTATTCATAATCCCATCAGAATTCTAACTAG
This sequence comes from Desmodus rotundus, assembly GCF_022682495.2. Classification (NCBI taxonomy): domain Eukaryota; kingdom Metazoa; phylum Chordata; class Mammalia; order Chiroptera; family Phyllostomidae; genus Desmodus; species Desmodus rotundus. Next base: position 53,047,845 of record NC_071400.1, read on the forward strand.
AAAAAAATCAAACAGTCTAGAATCTAACACGATTTTGTGTGTGTGTGTGTGTGAAAAGGCAGTCCATAGATACCACTGACTGTGAGACTACTACCCAGTTGGATATTAGAATGGTTATGAAAAAAGAGCAGCTGAATTCTTGGCTGTGAGATTTTTTAAATCTCATTATTCTATAGAAGTAGCCTTATAATTGTGTAAGGATTACATTTACTTTGAACCTTCTGTTTTATTTAAATTCATCTTTCAGTGTTGCAGAAAGCCTAATGTGTTTCTTTATGAGTAGAATTTTGAAGTAGAGACCATGACTTATTACTGTTAATTTTTAATCTTCAAGGCCTTGCTTCTTCAAATAAATGTTTATTGTTGGAATATAGGCCCTGTTCTCATGACACATCTTGGAAATATTTGTGTGAATAATATTTTTTAAACTTATCAGGTAAAAATATGTTTACCTGATGGGACTGGAATACCTTTATCAGTAAGAGAGACTAATTGCTCCTTAAAAGCTTAGTGATATAAAGAGGGCTCCCCAATCAATTACCTCTGTGGAGGAAACAGGGTTAAATTGCACTAAGTGAGAGGTCAATTAGAGTTGGACTGCAAGAAAGGGTCACTGTTGGAACTGCTACCTTATTTTAAATCATACATTTTGTAGGATTTAGGGTTGGTAAACAGCTTCCCAAAGGCAGTAGTTTGGACCATACGACATCTTGGAATCCCTATCAGGCATGTGTTCCTAATGTATGCAAGCTGTTGTTACTCTATATGCTGTACATAGGAATTCTGGAGTCCCAAATTTCTTCCTGTTCTGCATTTTGTTCTTGTGTATTCTTCCCTCAGTATCCAGCTCAGTGTTACACACATGTTAGGTTTTCAATAGAAATTTAATTGATTGAATCCCAAGGAGTTATACAGTCTTTTCATGTACTGGGACTTTGTGGCTATCAACCATAAACACAAAAAGGCCTTTCTTATGAAGATTTTCATCATGATGGGGGTGGGTAGGTCAAGGGAAGGTGGTGGTGAGAAAATGGAGACAATTGTATTCAAACATCAATACAATTTTTTTTTTTAAAAAAGAAATGTCAATCCTGCCACTACTGTGTGACTTTAGGAAGTTATTTAACTTTTTAGTGCTCAGTTCTTCCATCTCTAAAATGGGGATCTTAAATAATACTTCCCCATGGGATTGCTAAAAGGTTTAAATTTAGTGCTGCTTGTAGTCCACTTAGCAGTGATTGGAATATATAGAAGGACCAATAAATGGGAACTTTTGCTGCTAAAAAAAAAAAGATTTTCATCATGGTAGAATTTATTACTAAAGGTTTTGGCCATTACATTATAGCACATAAAATTTATATATTTTTTCAGCATAACAAAGGCTAATGTGTAGTCTTTTAGAAAAGTGTTTAAGGATCCAGCTGAATCTTTTCATTTTCTTTGAAAATCTTTGCAGTTTTTAGTTGTTATTAGTTACAGTGCCCTCAGGCAACTGTCAAAGGTGTTATGGAAATCCTTTAAATTTTTTTCTTCATTCTGGGAAACTTGATTTTTAAAACAAGCTCCATAACTTATTTTCCTGTCAAGGACAATTCTTTTTTATTTGGTGGGTAGTGAGGACTACTTGATCTCAATTCAATTGTGACAAAATACAGAAATCATTATATGATTTTTCCCATCTATTAACAATGGTAGCCTTAATTTTTCTCTTTAGAAATTCAGCAAAATAAGTGCGTGGAGAAAAATCTCTGTAATTACCACTAATCACAGGTTTTGTTCAATCAATTAATAGTGCTTTAAAATTCTTACTAGCAATAAATGAGTATTAGGATTTAAAAGTTCTCATGTCACTCACTTTCTGCACCTGCTTAGTGTTAAGCTCCAAGTAGTCTTTTTTGTTGTTGTTTCATTATTTTAATTTTCTTAACATTTGTTTCCAGTATTTTCCACTGGCATAGCAGAAGCCTTGGCTCTCATTTTTTTCCTACTTCATAATACTTGTCTTTTAATTTAAATGCTGCAATGCTGCTTGAGTTCTTTCTAAAGAAGAAGAAATTAAGCTTTCAGAACACTTAAGAAGTAAATATCTACCAACTTGAATATGCCTTTTACATTCTTGTTATGGAAACTAGTGATCATTTGGATGATTACTTGTAATAAAGATAAATTCATGTAACATAAGTCTTTTCAGATTGGTCTTTAGTCCTGCTAACACATCTGACTTTTTTCCTTCCTAAGCTATTGATACTGTACTTTATGTTTTTATTCTCGTTTATTGTCTTACAGTTGTCCCAATTTTTCCCCCTTTGCTCTCCTGTATCCCACCCCATTCCCTACTCCCACAGTCAATCCCCACACCATTGTCCATGCCCATGGGTCATTCATACATGTTCTTTGACTACTCCCTTCCCCTTCATTCCACCATTCCCCCCTCATTTTTTAACACGACTTCAGCAGTTTTGAAATAAAAGAATAACGGAGTTTTTTAAATGACTAGGAATGGTGTGGGTATATTGCTTTGAGGTTGCCTGCCAAACTAAGCCAAAAAATGATGGTTATGACAATTGTAGCTGTACCAGATTTTCTCATCTCAAGAAGTTGAGTTGTTTCAAATTACTTGATATTCTGTAGTATGTAAAACCACATCAGGGTGATGCCACAAGAAGCATGGTGGTTTAGTGTGTATTTATTTAATTTTGACTTAAAAATAAAAACTGTAGCCTCCCCCAAATAAACTTACCAGTGCTCTTTCACTGTGCCACCTGGTTAATTATGGATGGAATACTAGAAATGGAGGTCTTGGAATAGTCTGAAAACCATGTATCGGTGGTGTGGAAGATGGAGTAAAAGTGTGTGCATGTGTCAGGGGACGAAAGCAAGAGCACACGTGTGTGAGAATGCATTCATGTGAGTGTGTGTAGCTGTGTATTTTTAAGATGGAAAAAAATGGCAGCAGGTGGAAAATGATGGTCCAACTGCTGGAAATTTTAAGTTGGAAAAGGATTGCTAGACATTTTTGATTGCCTGGTCTCAGCTCTCTAACCTTGTTCAGCCATTAGCTGTACTTGACTTCCACCTCAGGGGATCTACTATTAGTATGAACTCTTAGCAACTTTCATTCTACCTTCATCTGGGACCCATTAAAGTGCATCTTATATTTACTAGAATGAGCTACCTCAAAAGGTATAAACTAGGAAAGGCAAAACCTATGTTCAGCTAAGCATCTGGAGATGTTTAGCAGCTGCCTTTGCCGAAATTATAATGCCAATGAAAGCTTGACTTTACTGCTTAGTTCTTAGGATGGAATATAATCTAAATTCTTCTGCACAAGTCTTTTGGCCAAGTATTTAAAATCAGTATGTTGTGGGCTTTCATGGGCATTCAAGGTCGTGTGTGTATGGATGTAAATCCATTATTGTTAGATTCCTTTTGTCTTTTTTTAGTGCAAAAATTTTATGGAAGATACTGATTAAACTAAATGGAACTTACAAACCATGTTTTCTGAAAGGAAGTGCATCTGCACTTCATTGTTTTCTTCTTTAGGTCCTAATGAGCACTGTCCAGAGTGGGTTAGAAAAGAGGTTGCATCTGTGTTGCAGATGAGGACACACATATGTGACCTCTGTATAAAGAGAAATACTAGATTTACATAGATTCAGGGGTGGTTAAAGCAAAACACACATACACACACACACACACCCTAAGAGAGGGTCAAAGGAAATCCCAGTCTTTCTTACTGTCAGATTTATAAGAGCAAGTAGCACCCCAAAGGATGCATTTGAAGTGATAGATTGCTCCACATGCCACCTGGACATGGGCAGTGTAAAACAGCAGCTAAAATCAAAACCACTTGAATTCTGGCTCAGCTTTCTCCAGACAAGTACTTAAAATAGCTTAAATAACAGGATGCAAGGGGAGGAAAAACATTTCCTTTTAAGGATATGCATTCTTGGTGTGATCCAAACTTCTGCAGGAACATGGCTGCATAATAAGTTTATTTACTTTAATGTTACTTGGAGGAGGGTGTTCGTAGAGTTAACTGGCATTTAAAATAATACTTGGCAGAAGAGTATAATGAGGTTTCTTTTAAAACAACATACGGATGTGAACCTACATGTGTCATGAGAGAGAGAGAGAGATTGAGAGAGAAGAGAAGAGACACCTGGGAGAGAACGTGTTGTTACGAACAGTTGGTTCCTTCCTGATAATGCAGTAACCAGTATGAAAGACAGGCCTCTCTGGTGCAGTGTTGGGAGCCTCTTAGGGATTGTTTTTTTAAGTGTAATGATTTTTCTTTAAAAATAAGAACACAGTCAATTTATTGGAATTTAGCTCTACTTTCTGTGGAAACTTTGTTTAGTGGGTAGGCGGAGTTTCTTTGTTCCTGCCTTCCATTAATGTATACTGGTAGTACCCATATTTTCTGGACCAACAAGTTGAGGCATGTGCTTACAGAAACATTGAGAATGTTCTACATAATACAGGTTGTATGATAATATCTTATTATCAGATGGTTGAATGTATATTGCTGGAACAGAAGTCTTCAAAATGCAGAACCTGTCCTACTCCACGCCAATGTATAGTTAATGAAGAAGTGGCAAATTAGTCAGAAAGGGATCCCAGTATATTTGCACTTTGAGAAAATCAAAGACTGCCATCCTGCCAGGAGGTTGTGATTTTAGTTTCCACTTGTTAAAACTATTTTCAGTCTAGGTCTCTGTGTTTTGGGTCAGTTTATTAAATTCCCACGTTTATGTCAAACTTAGGAAAGGAAAAGTTCATCATCAAACATAGTTTTGAGCTCCTGCTTAATAATGTCAATGATGAGATGGACGCTTTCTAAAATGCCACTGTGCTATCTCATTTTCTGCCCTTTCAAAGCACATCACATTAGATCTCAGATATAGTTTAAGGGGATGTGTGTGTGTGCAGACACGTGCATGCATTGGCTGGGGATTGGAAATATAATTAGCATAAAACTCTTTAAAAATAATTGCACCCAATTTTGTCTTTCAAGTACTTTACCAGCTGGGAGATTTTGTAGAATTAATTGCAAGCTACCTTTTTAGTCTCCCTCTGCCTTCTTATTGAAATTGTTTTCTTCAAAAGATATGATTTAGGAGCTTAAGCACACAATGCAATATACAGATCACACATATCATAGAAATGTACACTTGAAACCTATATGATCTTACTAAGCAGTGCCACCCCAAATAAATTTAATTAAAAATAAAGAAATAAATGAAAAAATAGAACAATTGAAAGCCAAAAAAGCTTGATATAATTAACTAGCACTAACATTAAAATGCCTTTGATCCAATGGGTGCACAGTGCAGTGTGCAGATGATGTTTGTTGAGTTGTACACTTGAAACCTGTATGGTTTTATGAACCAATGTCACCCCAATAAATTCAATAAAAAAAGAAAAATATGAACAGAAAAAAATACTTTTACAGGAGGTAGTAAAAGCTAGATCAGATAAAATAAGGGAAAGTAGCAGAATAGCTTTTAAAATCTGTAAAACTAAGTTACACATGTTCAATGGTTCTTTTCTCATCTCAGCAAAAATATAGGATAGGTATTCCAGGTGACTCAAAAATTTTGGGTTTTAAAGCCACGGTTTCAAGTAAAAACCAGGATGTTCTGCCTGATTAATTTCTGTGTCTGGTATCTAGCCCAGTGCCTGCCACAGAGTAGGCATCCTGTTTTGCTGTGTACAATGTGCTCCCGTGTATAATGTGCACCCACAGTTTTGTTCCAAACTGTCAGGGAAAAATCTTTTGTTTTAATTATTTAATTCAATTATTTATTTATATTTAGATACTTGTTTTTGTATTATAAAGCAATGCCAGCATTTATTTTTGAACATATTATAGTACAGGTACTTTTATGTAACAAATAATGACAAAACATAAGAACAGATGCAGAGTATTTCAGGAACTACCCATGTATAATGTGCATCCTTATTTTTCCCTAAAAAATTTGGGCAAAAAAGTATGCATTATACACGGCAAAATATGGCATTCAATTTATCACATGGCCTCTCTTAATAAAGTAGAGCAGGTTTCTACATTAAGAACACAAAAGAGGTCCTGACCTGACAACCATCACTGGTTGTCTACTTGGGTACTCCTGGGTGGGTGTGTCCACTTAGAAAACCAAATTACAGATTTGAAGGCTGCTGGGTGGGGACAGGAATAGAACAAAGTGAATGAGATCGAATGATATTTCTGTCATTGTGGTTTCCTGATGGAATTGCCATTTAGTCTTGTAGTCATATTTCTGTATTTTTTTGTCATTGTTTAATTTTTTTTTAATGCTCATTAGATTAGAGCATTCTTTTACTGGTTAATACCTGAGAATCAATGACACTACAAAAAGAATTTTTCCCATTGCTTATTATACGCAAGGTACTGTGTGACATAATGGGGGTGGGAGATAAAAAGATTTAGAAGAATCTTTATCAAGGGATTTGCAACCTAATAAGATTGTCAGGTAATGACAGATTCTTGTTCCACCAACCCTCCCGCCCTTTAAAATGTCAGTTACTAAAAGCATTTGTTATTACTACTCTGATTTCAAAATATAGTTTCCTCATGTGGTTATTTTATGTTAGTTATATTTTAGGGTGGCTACTTTCTAGCATCTTTTAATCACAACAGTGAGCTTCTAATTAATGTGCATAAGAGGTTATTTCAGGGCAGTTCACACAAGTGGTGGCTCTCCCAATTGCCTACACCTCTATTTCAAATAAACTGCCAGATAAACTATACTCTCAGGGCCTTGATTTTCATGTACCTTTGAATTCATTATAGTTCTCCAATATTTATTTTTAAACATCTCTACCATCTGCTTCTATTATATCACTGAGAATACAAAAAGAACAGTGAAGTACCTGTTACATGCTAGCTCTAAACTGGAGTCAGTAACAAGGTTAAATTATGCTCAGATATGTCATTTCAGAAGTCAAAGAAAAGTAGAATATATTTAAAAATATTTTTCTATAAGAAATTGTTAAAATAGACAAAGTATTTTCTTAATTTTTAAAAATATTTTATTTATTTTATTTTATTTTTTAGAGAGGGGAAGGGAGAGAGGGAGAAAAACAACGTATGGTTGCCTCTTGCACGCCCCCTACTGGGGACCTGGCCCGCAACTCAGACATGTGCCTTAGACCCGGAATCCAACCAGCAACCCTTTGATTAGCAGGCGGGCACTGAACCACTGAGACACACCATCCAGGGCAAAATGGACAGTTTTGATACTTGCAAGGAATAAGGTATCTCCTTCAATAAAGGTGTCAGAAAAATAAAGCACTGTTTATTTAGATAATGAGGTGTAAGGCTCATCAGAATATTACTCTATATTTGCTTTTAATATACATTAGTATTTTACCTCATTTTTTTAAAAGTGTGTATGTGTGTGGTTTGTGAAGTCCTGTGTATATTGAATTTAGAATCAGGGTGTGTTAGAGCCAAACTGGGACCTTAGAGATCATTTGATCCAAAGCACTCCTTTTACAGATGAGAAAACTAAGATCTGGAGAGATAAATTGTGCAAATTAGTAGCCAAGATGAAATTCTGTCCTGTATCCCATTACTCCCACTGGTGTGTCCTTTAAACTATGCTGTGTATCTTTCATTGTGCCACACTTGCGGTGAGCTCAGTGTTAACTGTTTAAACGAGTGGATCCAAAAACTATGGTATATTTACACAATGGAATTCTACGCAGCAGAGAGAAAGAAGGAGCTTATACCCTTTGCAACAGCATGGATGAAACTGGAGAGCATTATGCTAAGTGAAATAAGCCAGGAAGTGAGGGACAAATACCATATGATCTCACCTTTAACTGGAACATAAGCAATAGAAGAAAAAAGCAAACAAAATATAACCAGAGACATTGAAGTTAAGAACAATCTAACAATAGCCAGGGCGGGGGTGGGGGGGTGGGGGCGGGGACAGTGGGTAGAGGGGATTACAGGAACTACTATAAAGGACACATGGACAAAACCAAGGGGGAGGGTGGAGAGGGGGGAGGGAGGTGGGTTCACCTGGGGTGGGGTGGAGGGATGGGGAGAAAAGGCATACAACTGTAATTGAATAACAATAAAAAAAAAAAAAAAGAAAAGAAATGGGAGGAACAGATCAGTATATGCATGGGAGAAGGTGTACTGAAACCCAAGAATTTCATTCATCAAAAGTTGCTAAAATCCTGCTGCAGCACCCTGTGGATTACTTTGTTCTTTTTAGTGACTGTGCAGATGTTGCTGGATTGATTTCTACATATAAACACTTTACTAGTATAGTGTTTGATGTATGACCTTTGTATAAATTCAAATCAAAGAAAGTGAAGATGTGCCCTGGGGGAATTAAGTGTTTTACCTTGAAGGAAATGTGAGTGATTTTCAGAGTTGTTGAGTAGTTTGGGATGATGTTTTAAAAACATAGAGATTTTAACTAATAGATTTAAAATGTAATCATCTCTAAGAATATTTGTTTCACTCTAAATATATGTCATGAAAATTAAACATAGAATTTCTTCATCCTTCAAAGTGTTGGAGAAATAGTTTCATACAGGATATTTAGTACTTTAATAATTGGCAAAAATTTGGCTAATATGAATTACACTTAGATAATACTTAGAATAAAGTCCAAAGTATGTCTCATGGCCTTTAAGAGCTTTTATGATCACCTCCCTACCCTCATCTCACACTTCCCCATTTGCTCACTCTGCTCAAGTCATATTGGATCTTTCTGTTCCCTAAACACACTAGACACTGTTCTACATCACAGACTTTGCATTTGCTATTTCCTCTACCTGCAGTCTGTTCTCCAGATATCCACATGATTTGCTCCCTACCTCAAGTAAGTTTTCATTTAAATACAACTTCCTCAAAGTGGCAGTCAAAAATATCTCCAGAAGTTTCTGAATGTCCCCTGGATGAAGCAGAGAAAATTGGCCTCTAGTCTAATCCCTTGCCTTGTTTTTCTTCGTAGCATTTATATTATATCTTATATTCATACTTCATGTTATTTTTGCCTATTAGTTGTCATTAGAATGTGAGCTCTTTGACAGCAAGATTTTCATTGGTTGCAATATCCTCAATCCTAAGAACTGTTTCTGGTAGAGGTTTTGTGGTTTTTAAAAAAGATTTTATTATTTTTATTTTTAGAGAGAGGAGAAGGGAAGGAGAAAGGGAGAGAAACATCAATGTGCGGTTGTCTCTCACATGCCCCCTACTGGGGATCTGGCCCACAAACCAGGCATGTGCCCTGACTGGGAATCAAACCAGCAACTCTTTGGTTCACAGTCTGGCACTCAAACCAGGTCAGCGTTTTTAAGTAATGTATCCAATAGATTAATTATTCACAAAACATTTTTTTTTTAACAGTGCCATGATCATCTTGGGTCATTTCTCAATTCAGATTGTTTCCTTTTATTATAATAAATAAAGTTATATATGAAAATGACTGGGAACATAAGGAATAAAAAGCATTGTTGAACAGTAGGTATTTGAAATTGCTGGTGAAAGTCCAACTGCCTTTATTAAGAAAAAAACGTATGCTCAAGTGATTACAACCCTCTGTACATTAGCTCTCTTTCTCATTAAACTAACTTTTTTTGTCATTGATCAGTTTTTTTTTTCATTTAACAGTTTCAGATTAAGCATCATCAGTACTGAGATATATATACTCTACTAAAGCTCTAGTAGCACACACATACAAAAGGTTATTTATAGAGTCATAGTAAGCACATTACTCAGAACTCCAATTATTTTTGTGAAGTCTATATTTGTCTTGGACTAATGTTTACTTAGATTAACTCCTAAGAAATTGGCATTGAAGATATTAGTTTAATTTCAGGTATGCTTTGTAATATAATCAGCATTAATTCATAAAACTATTCTATTAGATTAATGGAGGAATAAGGAACATAAGAGACCCAAATAGCTATATTAGAAATTGTTTTAATACCATATCAATGTTTTATTGGTACATAATTTATTCTACTTTTTAAGATTGTATTTATTTATTTATTTTAGGGAAAGGGGAAGGGAGGAAGAAAGAAAGGGAGAGAAACATCAATGTGTAGTTGCCTCTTGCATGCCCCCTACTGGGGACCTGGCCTGCCACCCAGACATGTGCCCTTACTGGGAATCGAACTAGTGACCTTTCAGTTTGCAAGCAGCAGCTCAATCCACTGAACCACACCAGCCAGGGCTGATCTATTAATAATTATTTTAATGATTTAGTAATGATTTTATGAAATGACTATGCTTTCTTAATGTTTGGGTTGCTATCTTAAGCAAAGCTACTTATATGCTGTTAACATGAAGGCTACCTGATATAAAACCTTGCCCTTTCTGTTAAAATTTCCTTTTCCCTTTCAAACAACCTTAGATACCAAACAATAAGACGGGCAAAATTGTATTTAGGTGAGGTCACAAACAGCCTCAAATGAAGAAAAATAATAAGTTAATTTATTTCTTTTAAAATTTTTATCCTTTTTTTGTTTGCTCTTCCTTTTTACAAAGATCTCAACAGCAATGGATTCATTTGTGACTATGAACTTCATGAGCTTTTCAAGGAAGCTAATATGCCATTACCGGGATATAAAGTGAGAGAAATTATTCAGAAACTCATGCTGGATGGTGACAGAAATAAAGATGGAAAGATAAGTTTTGATGAATTTGTTTATGTAAGTATGTGAAAATCCACCATTTTTACAAGTAATTATTGTTCCTTTGTCTAGTGGGATCATATAGTCGTAAGTACCATCTTAGTAAGTTCCTAAATATATCATACTAGTACTGTTATAACTAATACAATTTATCTCATTGTATCCACTAAATTTAGTTAGTTCTTTTAACCATTACACTATCTTAACAAAAGAATTGAGAAAAAGAGTACTGACCTAAAGCTATAACACACTGTTCACTTTATAAGGTGAACAGTCTCCTTTGGGGCTTCATTAAAGGGCATTTTTCAAAGTACTAAATAAAATCCTTAAAGTGCCCTTTCTCTCTCCTTCAGTGAACAGTATGCTCCCAAGTTTTAATGATACACCCTGACTCACAGTCTTGGAAGTTTCCTAAGTTGAACATTCTGATTAAAAAGATATTAGCTACTCTTGTGATAGTATTTAGCTGCGCCATTTTCTCTAGGATGATAATTTTGATAATTAAAAGTTAGAAGCATATCTTTTTAGGTCATTGGAAGAGGCATTTAACGATTCTTCTGTTCTTGCCCTGGCTGGTGTGGCTCAATGGATTCAGTGCCGGCCTGTGGACCTTTCAAACATAAAGGTCGATTCCCAGTCAGGGCACATACCTGGGTCGAGGGCCAGGTCCGCAATTGCGGGCGTGGGAGAGGCAACCACACATCAGTGTTTCTTTCCCTCTCCTCCTCCCTCCCTCCCCCTCTCTCTAAAACTAAATAAATAAAATCTTTTAAAGTAAATAAAAATTCTTCTGTTCTTCTCTAGTATCATAAAATAATGTTCTTAAAGGTTAGGGCCTGGTTTCTTAACTTTGTCCTCTGAGCACCTGGTTCATTGTTCTGTACCCAGTGTTTGGAGGGCATTATGTGTAGCGCTCACTATTTTTATAAAAAATTTTATTTACTTATTTTTAGAGAAACAGACAGGGAGGGAGAAAGGGAAAGAAACATCGATGTGACAAAGAAACATCCGTCAGGTTGCGTGTCCTAGACATCCAGGTACCTGCCTTGACCAGGAATCAAACGAGCGACCTTTTGCTTTGCGGGAAGATGCCCAATTAACTGAGCCAGACCAATAGATCAGGGCAGCACTCACTATTGAATCCTAATTATTTTAAGTGCTAGCAAGTGAGTTTTAAATTTTTGGACATGTGCCGTTTTTCAGTCCATATTCACTGACAAAGTATTTGAGATATGTGTTAAAGAATAGCTGTTGCCTGGGCGGGTACTTGGTTAGAGCATAGTCCAGATACACCAAGGTTGCAGGTTGATCCCCAGTCAGGGCACATACAAGAATCAACCAATGAATGCATAAATAAGTGGAACAGCAAGTTGATGTTTCTGTTTCTCTGTCTCTGTCTCCTCTCCTTTTCCTCTCTCTCACTTCTCTTCCTCTCTCTCTCTAAAAAAAAAAAAAAAAAAGAATAGCTGTTGCCTCTTTCCTCAATTAAGAACATCCTTAAGAATAGTCAGTAATATTGTAATAATTATGTATGATGCCAGGTGGGTACTTGAATTATCAGGGGATCACTTTGTCAAGTATATAATTGTCTAACCACTGTGCTGCACATCTGAAACTAATACAAAATAATATTGAATGTCAGAAAAGAACACCCTTAGGATTTTGTCTTTATTATTAATTTAAGACTGAGTTTGACTAGATCTAATTGGGCATTCCTTACAATATTTGCAAATAGCTAATTAGTGCCTAATATTTATCACAAACTTCCTAGCCTTCCTATCCTTTCTTTTTATGGTTCATTTTTGCCCCAAGATACCTGAAATGATAACATATACCCTATCAGTAACCACAGCAACTGAAATTCTGATATGTTCTCTTCCAATCAGGATTAACCCCTTTTAAGAGCGTCATAAGAGTTCAAGAAGCAAATTGACTATGGAATGATGTCTACTCAGCTGATAGCATTTGGGGGCAGGGGTGTTGTTACTGTTTTAAAAATACAAACGTGTCATAAATATAATGATATAGTTCTTGCCATCTTCTTTTGAAATACTGATTTCCTCCCCACAGTTTTTCTCTCCAGTTACTGCCAAAGGCTTTTGTTTTGAATTCTGTGTTCAATAGTAAGTTGCAGTTGACTTGCAATATGAGCACTTGCATGTCCTTTGATATATAACTTGCTCACCTTGTATTTGCATGTTTAATTGTGAATTTAAGGCAGTTTAAAGCAGTAGTTAACTGTGATTGGGTTTTTAAAAATATAATTTGCTGCTTAAAATTTTTGAATCTAGAAAGAACAGACTTAAATCATTAAGCTTTTCAGTGTGCCAGTATTGTTAAAGATAAAATTATGAAAGTGAGTTTTAGAACAATGATCTTAGAAACAATTTTATAGATTTTGAAACACTGCAGATTCCACACAGCTGTTTGTGGCCTTTAATAGAGGATGTGTGATTACCTTAATATATTGTTAAAAAGCAACATGCATACTAATTTTGACATCACCAGGGATTTTTAAAGTAAAATATTAATAAGGACATTTTTGTTTAAATATACATTTTAGAATAGGAAGGAATCAATACATTTATAGTCTTATTTTTCAAATTAAAAAAAATAACCTGGGTTCCTAAAGAAGGAAGTGATATGCCCAACATTACACAGGGAATTAGTGTTTTTTTCTAGTTGTCTTCCTTCTATTCAAGAAATTTGAAATATGAAGGACAATAAAAATAACCTGCCTGAAGTTTCAAAATGATACCACCATGACTGTACTGAAAAAAAGATGGGCGTTTAACCAAATGTTTGTTCACTCCCATCAGCTTTGTCATCAATGAAACAACTTACAAGTTGTCATATGTGTAGATCTTAGTTATCTGAGAAAGAGGAAGCTATTCCTGTCAGGTATTAACATAAAAAAATAGAAATAAACTTGTTGTTCCATGGTAGCATTTTGTTTTTCATTTAAATTGCTGCTTAAGGGGTGTTCATTGCAAACCAGACTTTAAACAATAGCCCTTTGTTATTCAGTAGAGTATATATGAGGCAGAGTCCCCAAATTATATGTAAACCTCAAATGTTAAAATTAAATTTGATGTGCTGATTTTGTTTCTTGTAAGTAATTCAAAATTATATTACTGGGCTTTTATACTTAAAACATTATTTTTAAAAAGATAATTTTTTTTTCTTGCACCTGTAAAAAGACTGGCAAAGCAATAAGTTTGAGCAGAGATGTGTGCATTAAATTCTTATTTTCACAGTGAGAAGCTTGCTTTTTCTTAATGGTAACAAGTTGTTGACCTGTTGGAGAACTTCTACTAATAGTACCAACATCAAATAAAGTGCTTAGAACAGTGCCAGGCATATATCAAATGCTATATATAGGTATTAGTTGTTGGTAGTTCGTTCTTTTTTTTTTAAAGAGCAGTATTCTTTTCATGTTATCGCTAAGTTTAGGCCTACAACAGATTCCCCCTCATCCCACCCCCTGCCGCCAAAGTGCACATTTAAACCTGCTACTTTGAAAACAAGCCTCAAACACTGGAAGCCAGTCAATATTTTTTTTGCAGTTCTTTCTGAAATACTTCCTTCTTAAGTTCTATGCCCCCGGATTTTTTTTGGGTTTGGCCACTAGTTCTGTGCTGAGCTAGAAAGGAGATGGAACTTTTAAAAGGAATAAGAAACATATACAGCATCCGGCAGAAGTAACGCCTACTTGACTGTGGTTGATAGGGTTATAATATGGGTGTCATAATTTATAGTTTTAATTTGAACACATCACCTGAAATGTCATATGGTGTGCTTGAGTGTGATATTGTTATGTTACAAAACTACATGCTTATGATTTTGTAATAAAGTTTTGTAATTAAATAGGGGCATTATTTGTAGACCCTGTATATTCCATAAAAGAAACTGAAAAAGATGTGTAGACCTAGAGTGAGCAGTGTACACCAGGAGTTTGTTCACACATGATAAACAAGTTCTTCCTCTTCAGGGAAAATAGCACGAAACAGTGAGCATGTTTGGCAATCACAATGGCAAATCTGTTCAAAGCTGCCATTGGAATCACAATGGCAGCTTTGAAAATATTCACTGAGCTGCTATGAACATTGGGGTGCATAGGTTCTTTTGGATTGGTGTTTCAGGGTTCTTAAGGCACACAACTGTAATTGAATAACAGTGAAAATTTAAAAAAAGAAAAGAAAATATTCACTGAGAAGTCTCTAGCACAGTAGTTGGGCCTTGTGTTATCCCTGATTTCAGAGATTGTTGTTAGCCTAGGCTTATATTCAAATAGCTTTGTCATCTACTCCAGCAATTTCTTTTCTAAAGTAGCAAATAAAATACAGATTCTCATGTAGTGAATCAATTTTACATGTACATAAATCTTCAATTATCTGTTATCTTTTAATGTTTTAAATCTAAAGAACAGAGGAAAATACTATAAAACCGGAAAGTTGAGCTTGGCTGTAATAATTTGAAAAAACTATTTAGAAAATGAAGGTCATGTAACTTTTCTAAGGCAATTAAAAATTAACTAATGTAGGGTGGTGGGGAGGGGTGGGGAGAAAAGGCAGAAAACTGTATTTGAACAACAATAAAAAATAAATAAATAAATATGAATAATTAACTATAGAAAAAAATTAACTAATGTAATTGCAAGTTTGGATATCATTCCTGAGCATCTGAAGTTTAACTATACCTGTGTTAGTAATTGTATTACAATATTGCACAGCATTCTTTATTATTATTATTATTACCACCACTACTGCTGCTGCTGCTGCTACTACTACTACTACTACTACTACTACTACTACTACCACTACCACTGCTGTTTGTATCATTCCCAATAGCTTTGTCATCTACTCCAGCAATTTCTTTTCTAAAGTAGCAAATAAAATACAGATTCTCATGTAGTGAATCAATTTTACATGTACATAAATCTTCAATTATCTGTTATCTTTTAATGTTTTAAATCTAAAGAACAGAGGAAAATACTATAAAACCGGAAAGTTGAGCTTGGCTGTAATAATTTGAAAAAACTATTTAGAAAATGAAGGTCATGTAACTTTTCTAAGGCAATTAAAAATTAACTAATGTAGGGTGGTGGGGAGGGGTGGGGAGAAAAGGCAGAAAACTGTATTTGAACAACAATAAAAAATAAATAAATAAATATGAATAATTAACTATAGAAAAAAATTAACTAATGTAATTGCAAGTTTGGATATCATTCCTGAGCATCTGAAGTTTAACTATACCTGTGTTAGTAATTGTATTACAATATTGCACAGCATTCTTTATTATTATTATTATTACCACCACTACTGCTGCTGCTGCTACTACTACTACTACTACTACTACTACTACTACTACCACTACTACCACTACCACTGCTGTTTGTATCATTCCCCTTTTCTGTGATGTATATAAATTTAGATGTATTTTTCCACTGAAATTGTGATCATGGAAACATTAGGTTGTTTCCTAGTTTTTAAAAGCAAGTGATCCTTGATGCAAAGGTATTTGTAGTGAGAAAAATAACTTTTCATATGTCATTCTGAGGCAGTAACATTTCAAACACTTTTTGTCATTCCAGTGATTGATAGTATGTTAGTCATGAGGAAACATACACATTTTAGATTCTAATTTACTGGACAATGTGTTTACTAAATGAAGTAGATTCAGAATGAGGTAGAATAGTGAATATTTTTTCTTTTTTAAAATATTTTTTAAGATTTTGCCCTGGCTGATGTGGCTTAGTGGATTGAGTGCTGGTCTGTGAACCAAAGGGTCACTGGTTTGATTCCCAATCAGGGCATGTGCCTGAGTTGCAGGCCAGGTCCCCAGGGGGAGGCACACAGGAAGCAACCACACATTGACGTTTTCTCTCCCTCTTTCTCCTTCCCTTCCCTGGTCTCTAAAGGTAGATAAATAAAATATTTTTTAAAATGTAAAAAATAAAACAAAAAATAAATATTTTTAAGATTTTATTTATTTTTAGAGAGAAGGGAAGGGAGGGCGAAAGATGGATAAAAACATTGATTTGATGAATGAGAGAAACATTGATCAGTTGCCCCTTGCATGTCCCTAACCAGGGACTTGGCCCGCAACCCAGGCATGTACCCAGACCAGTAGTCGAAACGGGGACCTTTCAGTTCACAGGATGATGCTCTACACACTGCGCCACACCAGTCAGGGCTGAATATTGTTTTTTCACTGAGCCAAAATAATAGTTGTAAAAGGAGAAGTTATAGGAACAAAATGCATCACAATTAAGACTGCTACATTCCCAGGTAACCATTTTGTTGTATAAACTTGTAAGTTAAGGTAAATTGAATAAAATTAAAGGACTAAAAAAAATCAGAATATAAGTAAAAATAATTTTAATAATTTGAAAATTACCCAGAGTGCATGAGTCAGCTTCACACTACAGGAGTCAAGGAAGCCAGAGAGAAAGAAGAGTGATGCTGCCGGCTGTGTGCAGTATTTAGAGTAGTCAGTGTGTGTGTGGGGGGGGGTGTCTCTATACATGTACAGATAGATATACCCCTACACACACACCCACATCCATTCTAAAATTCTGCCTTTGAAATTACAGGTATAGTATGAAATCCCAGCTATAGAAATTGAGTAAGCTTAATTTTATAAAACTTACTGCTTACTATTTTCCTCTATAAAACTGGGTTTATAAATCCAAGGAAAGTCGGCGTATAAGAAAGGTAACAGGAAAAGATGACTTTGTGATAGTGTTACAGAGCAGAGGGGGGGGTGGTTCACGATAAATTATTACAGAAAGGATTCCGCCTTTCTGTCTCTGGAGGTTCCTTCCCCCACGCCTCCACCAGCTAGGTTCGCAATGCCCGCCGCCAGAGAAAAGACGTCTCTCAATGCCAGAGACTGGTGAAAAGGAAAGGAATTGTTTATTTAAAAGTTACACAAACTTAGAATAATGACCTAATGTCTTCAATAAGATACTAAAGTCCTCTAGAACACCCACAGATGCACAGTCCTTCCCTCTCCCTGTGCCCAGTCCGGGGTACCGTGTCTCAGGAAAGGAAGTAGAAGTCCGTGATTCAGGCTCCCGGCACCATCAGCTGGGTGGCTGCTGCAACCTCCAGTTAATCCAAAGCTATGCGGCACCTTCTCATGGCCCAGCAGCAAGAGTCCTTCCTCCCCTTTTCTATGGCTGCAAAGTCTCTCCTGCTGCCTAAGCCGCGTGGCAAGAAGAAGCACTCCAAAACCTCGTGGTCCTCTCTACTCTCCTTCAGAACCGCGTGGTCCTTTTCCCCACTTCAGAACCACATGGACCTCTATCTATCTACTTGCTTCAGAACCTCGTGGTTCCCCCATTTACTTCAGAGCCGCGTGGTCTCTTCTTCTCTCCTTCCCCAAAACCTTGTGGTCCTCCTCCTACTACTTTGGAGCCGCGTGGTCTCTTCTTCCCCCAAAACCTTGTGGCCCTCCTCTACTACTATGGAGCCGCGTGGTCTCTCCTTCCCCCAAAACCTTGTGGCCCTCCTCTACTACTATGGAGCCACGTGGTCTCTTCTTCCCCCAAAACCTTGTGGCCCTCCTCTACTACTATGGAGCCGCGTGGTCTCTTCTTCCCCCAAAACCTTGTGGCCCTCCTCTACTACTATGGAGCCGCGTGGTCTCTTCTTCCCCCAAAACCTTGTGGCCCTCCTCTACTACTATGGAGCCGCGTGGTCTCTCCTTCCCCCAAAACCTTGTGGCCCTCCTCTACTACTATGGAGCCGCGTGGTCTCTCTTTTCTATGGCTGCCGGGCCTAGGTTTAAATCCCAGCACCCATCTTCCTTTGCAGCCCCATTTCTGACTCCTCCTACAGTCAGTTACACCTGCCAGCATCCCTGTATTCTTCCAGCTTTACTGGGCTGCCATAGTAAGTCTGGGCAGGTGTGGCCCCATGGCATGGAGCCAATCATCTCCACGCTCTCACGCAGGCCCTGTAACCAGGGGGAGTTACTTCCCAGTCCCATCCTGGGTGGAATTTGGTCCCATCCCCCTGGCTCAAAGCATGGCCACAGCTACTTAACACATCCATGAAACCAGTTAAAGGTTATAGATATGTTAAATGACTGTGCCAGGGGTTAGCTGCAAAGCTCTTGCTACCCAAAACAGCTCTGAATGGCCCTGTTCCATGTGTCCCATCCCCCCTGGCTCAGGCCTGTGGGGGTGAAGACATCCTACATACATTTTTCTAATATTTCCTGGACACCCTGAGTCCTGGACCCCACTACAAATCCCTTCTTGGGGCCCTCCTCTTGGCTGCACCCTGCTTCAATAGGGGCACTGATAACACCAGTAGTAACTTTTCTGTTATAAAAAGTTGCTTCCTAGGTATATTAATTACAAAAAGGTGCCCACCCTAGAAAGATTAAATGTGAAAAGGCACTCCTGCTGTCTGCCTTCCACAGCTTACTGCAAGACATAGGGCAGGCCTGGTTAGTGGAGCATGGGCTGGATTTCAGCTTCTACTCATGCTTGCATTCCCAGATACAACCTGAAACGACCCTGTTCTGTGTGTGTGAGAGAATGTACTTATCAGTAATGCTAAAGGCCTTCAAGTTATTTTCTGTGTGTTCAGCAACTTTTTCATTAGGGCTGTAAGTTTCTTATGATAAGTACACTTAAGTACTCTAAGCACCTTTTAAATAAATTTTTATGGAGACACTACATCTTGCTTTCATTTTACTGGCAGTGATTAATTTAATTTAGCCATGCACATTGGTAGATCAGGAACAAATTTAGCATTAGGCAAATTCTAGTATTTAAGAAATATATAGACAGTCCATTAGAATGTCAATTCATTCAACCAAGTGGTTAGAGTAGGGTGTGACATTAGCTTTGCTCTACAACCTGCTCTTGGACAATTAGAATTTGCAAGTTCATTTAGTTAGCCATTCTCCTTGTTGTGCAGCGAGGTTGGACCTTATAAATGCTCGAACAAGACAATTACTGAAAAGCCTCTTTTCTGTGCTTATTGTCAATAGCGATCTATTACTGCCAACTTAACACATTTTTTCACCTTATTATTCTATACATTTTGATTGAACAATCTTTTACTGAGCTACCTCTATCATACCCATAAATAGGTTTTTTTGGTTGAGTCATAAATTTTCATCTTTCTTTGTACTAAGAATTGTGGTTAAAGAAGGGGGATCCTTCAACCTCTTATCTCCAGAAAAGAACAAAGCCTCCGTTTTCACAGAAAATTGACAGATTTACCTATGTCTTTGAACCACACTGGTTTTCAGCTTAAAGCAGATTCACTGCATGTGGCACTTAATGTTTTTGACAAATGTGTGCAGTTGACTTTCTGGTGCTTCATTTTCAGTAGCAGTATTGTAGCACTTATTTACCATTTTAAAAACTGAAGCCCAGTTTTCCATATTTTTTTTAATGCTCATCACATATGGGGGAAAATTTAAGTGATCAAGTATAAGAGAAGATAAACCTGCTTATTGTTCTGCCTGATATAAAATTAATTGTGAATCGACAACATATTTTAATTAACAGATTTTCCAAGAGGTAAAAAGCAGTGATATTGCTAAAACCTTCCGCAAAGCAATCAACAGGAAAGAAGGAATTTGTGCTCTGGGAGGAACTTCAGAGCTCTCTAGTGAAGGAACACAGCATTCTTACTCAGGTAAGAGTTTCATGTACATTAAGTTAACATAATGAACTAAGTAGGATGCATGCTATCATGTCAAGGAGGGTCTCTAGAAAAACATTGACTCCTAAATTAAGAACACAGAAGTCCTTTGTGACATGTATTTGGACTTGCAACTAATATTTGCCTTAAAGGCATTTGTAAGTATTTATTGTATGGCTTTGTGAGCTTGTAAGAGACATGATACACTATGTGCAATGACAAACTTTATTATAATAGAGTTCTACAGTAATATAAAGATAAATTTTAAAACATTTCGTAACTAAATTCTCTAAGAATCGGTTAACTCTGCTGGGGTTTTTTTTGTAATTGTTGTTCACTTTATGTGGTTAACTTTATAATTCCTAATAGCCTCTGGGTTGTAGTCAAGTGTATGGGTTTCCAAAGAGGATAGCTACATGTTTGTGACACATTAATGTTCAGCATTACTAAACAACTATTTTACGCTTTAGAGTCATATTTAACCTAGAGTATGAACAGATTTCTTATTATTCGACATAATTTTAGAGGAAGAAAAATATGCTTTTGTTAACTGGATAAACAAAGCTTTGGAAAATGATCCCGATTGCCGACATGTTATACCAATGAACCCAAATACCGATGACCTGTTCAAGGCTGTTGGCGATGGAATTGTGCTTTGGTAAGATGTTGGCTTATTTTATATACAAGTTTCTTAAGTTATTTTCCATGTAATTGATGTATTTGATTCTGGATGCTTGACGGCATCATCTTGGGAAATAGTTAGAATTGAAAATTATCTCGATTCTGCCCATTTCATTTCATCTCTAGGTCTGTCCATGAAAGTACCATCAAACAATGAGTCTAAAATGCAATCATTTAGCCTGGAAACCTCTTTGTAGGGGAGCTCTCAGCTTCAGATTTCTTCTCATCATTGAGCCAGTAGAGTATGACAGCTCTGTTGAATTTAAGCATGACAGTATCTTTTTATTCTAAAGTACCGAAACTTCCAAAAGAAAAAAATAAAAGCTACTCTTCAATTCTTATTCTCCAGTTACTTATTTCTGAAAAATGCTTTTGTCACTGCTGCTGCCCCTGAGCCAACAGTATCTTGGTAGAAATTATGTAAGATTATCAACACCTTGTCAGATGATGCTCCTATTTATAAAGGCAGTGTAGCACAGGGTTAAAAGCATACTCTATAATCGATCTATTTGGATTCATATTCAGGCTCTGCCACTCGGTAGCTGTGGAGCTATAGTACAGATTCTAGCCCTTTTGTGTTTCACTTTTCATCTATTATGATCTCTATTATTATACTTTCCTCACAGGGGTGTTCTGAGCATTAAGTAAGTGATTACATACATGTAGAGTGCTTAGAACTGTGCAATGGATATATTGTATATGACATTATACAATACATAAAATTCTTTTTTGTAATAAGGTCACTTTGCTTGTTTGAAAAATGATTTCAAAAATGTAAGATATCCCCTATTTTGACTTTTATAAGTGCTAAAGAAATAATTACCCATGTGTTTGAATAGAGAGAAATAGCATCATTTTTCTTATGCTTAAAAACATGTTTTAGGGCAATATTATAAACATCTAAAACTTTAGAGTCTTAACTCCAAATTTTACCACATGAGATTCTTCCTAATAAGTTACAGATGCTAGCCTAATTAACATAACCTTTCTTTCTCTCACCACTATATTACCAGCATCAAATATAGTGTTCTTAGCTCATCATTCAGGCACTCAATAAATATTTGGTAGATGAAAGAATCTCATGCTCAATTAACTTTACCTCTTTGTTGATAAATGGCATTTTTAATTGTGAATTATATAACCTAGGAGAGATTCAATTTCACTGTGGTATCGTATCTGTTTTTAACATTTATTCAATAAATTTTTTTCAATATCCATGTTCATTTTTATAAAAGTATGTGGAAAATACAAAAATAAAATACAATGAGAAAATATACCCCAATCCCCAACTCAGAAGTTACCCAACTATTGTAAACACTTTGATCTTTTTAAAATTTGCTATATACATATATATATGGTGATCAATATGATAAAAGCCATATATTGCATTTTTCAGATTACATGAGTCACATAATAAGCTTTAAAATATTTGTGATTATTTACAGACTCTTCAAAAATAAGTCAACTCTATATCATAGAATTGTACACTTGAAACCTATATTATTTTATTAACCAATGTTACCCCAATAAATTCAATAAAACAAGAAAAAATAAATCCACTCACTTTAAAATTTTGTTTCAGTAAAATGATCAACCTTTCAGTCCCTGATACAATTGATGAAAGAGCAATCAACAAGAAAAAACTTACACCCTTCATCATTCAGGTATGCATTGTTCTCTCCACTGCATTCTATGAAACTACTATTTGAGGACCTGTTCTACAGACCATAGGCTCTGTACTTGTATTTTCTCATGTAATTCTTATAACAACTCTGAGTTCAGGATTGTTATCCAGATTTTACAGAGAACACAGCTGGGACTCAGAAAGGTTTTTGAGCTTGCCCAATGTTAATGTTGGAACTGAAGTTCAAATCCAGGTCTAATTCCAAAGCCCTATGTTCTTTTCATTACATATTGTGGTTCAAACATGCAAAAATAAGCAAACTTACAGGGTGGGACAAAAGTAGGTTTACAGTTGTTCTTATGGAAAATAATACAATTATTACCATATTTTGCTGTGTATAATACGCACTTTTGTTGCCCAAATTTTTTAGGGAAAAATAAGGATGCACAATATACATGGGTATAATGTGCACAAAAAATGTGGGTGCACATTACACACTGGAGCACATTATGCATGGAAAAATATGGTAAAAATAATACAAGAATAAACTGTAAGCATACTTATAACTGTAAGTCTACTTTTGTCCCATCCTGTATTTAAACTCTTACTTAGTATATTTAAGGAATGGGACATTTGCCTTTTCCATTAAGCAGGTATTAGACTATTAGGTAGCAAAATTTCCTCTGGCAGGGATACCTCTTAGGATGTGGAGATTGATAACCTCTAGAACTCTTTCAGCTACATGCAATAGACCTCTCATTAGACATTTTTAGAAATATGACACTTAACCTACATGGGTATACTTAACCTAGTCACTCAGCCTTTTTATTTAGTATTTCCAAAGTGACCACATAAATACCAAGGTAATTTCCCATGGAATTCTGGAAAAGGCAATAGCAATAAGGCTGAGATTTGTTTTAGCTATGCTTTTAATACCAATGTCTGGAATTTGTTTTCTGTTGATCACGTGTGGCTGAAACTACTGCATGGTTTTAATTTCTGTGTTGAGTGTTATTTTTAGTGAAAGGAGAAGTAGACTCCTAAAAAATGGAAAGGTCAAGAAGTAAGTGTGTAAATTGGCTATCTTGCAGGAAAACTTGAACTTGGCACTGAACTCCGCTTCTGCCATTGGGTGTCACGTTGTGAACATTGGTGCAGAGGATTTGCGGGCTGGGAAACCTCATCTGGTTTTGGGACTGCTTTGGCAGATCATTAAGATCGGTTTGTTTGCTGACATTGAATTAAGCAGAAATGAAGGTAATGGAACACAGTTTTTATTTTGAAAGTTGTTTAATGTTTTTTTTCTAGTCATGTAGACTGTCATATTCTCACTTAATTGAGGTGATTAGATGACAACTAGAATTAATAAAAGGTAATGCTATAGTGTTATTCAGGAAAACAGCCTAATTATAGCTTTCTTCTTTAACATTTGGCACATTAGAATTCATTTTGCCATTAAAACACAAAAGCATAGAGAGTTTAAGGAACTTCCCTAAGTTCTCCATACTTAATATCTATTTTCCCCTTTGCCCACACAAACCCCACCCCTTCACACTCAGCTCTTCCACTGTGCATCATGTGCTAACATTTTAAATTCCTTTTATATTCTATCATAGATTTAAACCTCTTAAAAATATTCTAACTTGCCCTTGATGATCTCATATTTCCTGAACCAGCAGAAGCATCATCCTTCTTATAGCATAGGTTTTAAAATCACATCATGGATTTGTAGAATGTATAAGCATATACAATACAATTGTCATGGGGCCCTAGGAAGTACTACATTGTCCTTTCCCCATAAGCACCACAGCAAATACTCATATTTTATTTGAGAAATCACCGTTTCAATCCTGTTACTTTTGGGAAAGAATATATATTTGGGGTTCTCAGTATTTCAGGGTCTCATAATGTCTGTCAAGAGTCTTATTTTGTACATTTTTATCTAATAAAGACTTTTGCATTTCACAAACTTATTGTACTTACACTTTCAATCCAGTCACAGGTACCTATATTTGGACAAATACAGTTTTTGTAATTGTTGACCTTCTCCAAGGTGGTGTTTGTCTTGTTAAAAGAGTTGAAGTCCATTGAAAAAGGAAAAGGAGACAACAAAATAAAATTTCATTGGCTCATGTAATAAATCAAATGATTTATCTTTGACAAGGTCTTAGGTACATAGATGTCAGGCTGTTTGATCCTTTCTAGCCTTTGACTTGGCAGAGATGAGGAACAGAAGGAGGGTTCTGTGCAGATGATCATGCCATCTCTCTCCTTGTGTAAATCCCAGTGCCAAAATGACATGGAATGAGGTGGAGTCCGTGAAAGATGAGATTTGCCTGGTATACATATGTATTATTTATACCTCTTCAGAAATCAGGCACTTTCAGTCTTGTTCAATATAAATCTCCTTTATTTTATGGGAGGTTAATATTGCATAAGGATTGCACAACTTCATAAAACAATGCTTAAATTTAAAGTCCTCTATGCCAACAATTTTCAACCAGCGTACAGCAAGAATCTTCAAAACATGCAATACCTGACTATTTAGTCAGGGGCACTGACCTCTTTTCCCCTAGACTGTCAAATAAAAATAATGACCACAGCCAACACAACAGTAGCCATGTGGTGTGAATGAATCAAAATTATACCTCTTTTTTGTCAGATTGGTAAAAACTGTTTTTTTGGTGTGTTGCAGAATTTTAGTAATTAGTTTATGTGAGCCATGGGATGTAAAATGTTGAAAATCACTGGTCTGTGCAGACATCCAAGTTCTCTTTATTTTCTCTAGGAATATTTACCAAAAGCATCTCTCTGCCACTTCCACACATTCAACAACAAAAACTATTGAGCAGCCTTTACATGGTAGATGCTATAGAAAATGTAAAGTTGAATTATATTCCATTAAAAACCCTTCTTAAAGGGTTTAACCCTTCAAGAGCTAATTAATTCCACTTAAATATAAATACCATAATCTTTCTATGCTCCTTTGAATAAAAAGTTAAGTAAAAGTCTCCACTGTTTTAAACATCATCCCCCAAATCTTGATTTTAATATTGTTAAACAAAGACAATTTATGTAAATATGTGATATAATGTGAAAATACTGATCTTAAAAGCTATAATTTATTTGGTATTTGGAGTGTGAAGAATAATGAAGAAGGGAGAATTATATTGTATATTTGCTGTGTATTCTCATAAGACAATGTCTCTATCTGTATCATCTTATAATTTTCTAATTATATATTTATCTTTTATTATACTATGAGTACCTGAAAACCCAAAACTAGGTCATGCTGGTTTTTGGACCTTTCTTATTTAACAGGATGAACTTGTAATAACCATTATCATATAATATATTGGTCATGTGTTCATTTTTTTTTTCTTACAGCCTTGGCTGCTTTACTTCGAGATGGTGAGACTTTGGAGGAGCTTATGAAATTGTCTCCAGAAGAGCTTCTGCTTAGATGGGCAAACTTTCATTTGGAAAACTCAGGCTGGCAAAAAATCAACAACTTTAGTGCTGACATCAAGGTAATGTGCCAATAACCATAACACTTTGGGGGGATACAATGACTTGAGAATTTCATCCCAGCTTAACAGAGGGAAAATCATACCAGTTTATCACCAAGTCTTGTTGCTTCTTGGCCCCAGTGGGAGATTTCAGTAGAGAGGATGAGCCATGTGAGGAGCATGAGCACCAAGTCTAGCTTCTCTTTTGTGGAAAAGGGTAAAAGTATTATAGTCCTACTATTTTATATTCTGCTCACTGTTAAAAATTGAATATTTAAAAAATGGGCCATTACTATTCTATTCCTAACTGCCTTTCCCAGGCCCCAGTGCACCAGTTAGTAAAGACCTAGAAGAGAGAGAGTGCCTCGATATTCCCCTTCCCCCTTCTTTTTTTTTTTTTTTTTTTTGTTCTTTGGCTTCTCCATTGCCTATACTGTTCTTAACATATCCCTGTCTATTCTTTACCTACCCAATTTTACTTCTTTTTTTTTCTCTTCCCTCCTCCTTTGTTTAAATTTATAAAATATTTATTGATTATGTTATTACGGTTGTCCCATTTACCCCCTTCACTCCACTCCATCTAGCCCACCCCCTCCCTCCCACATCCCCCCCCCCCCCCCCGCTATAGTTCATGTCCATGGGTCATACTTATAACTTCTTTGGTTTCTACATTTCCTACACTATTCTTACCCTCCCCCTGTCTATTTTCTACCTACCATTTATGCTACTTATTCTTTGTACCTTTCCTGCCTCTCTCCCCCTCCCAATCCCCTATTGATAACCCTCCATGTGATCTCCATTTCTATGGTTCTGTTCCTGCTCTAGTTGTTTGCTTAGTTTGCTTTTGTTTTTGTTTTAGGTGTGGTTGTTAATAACTGCGAGTTGGCTGTCATTTTTACTGTTCATATTTTTTATCTTCTTTTTCTTAGATAAATCCCTTTAACATTTCATATAATAAGGGCTTGGTGATGATGAACTCCTTTAACTTGACCTTATCTGAGAAGCACTTTATCTGCCCTTCCATTCTAAATGATAGCTTTGCTAGATACAGTAATCTTGGATGTAGGTCCTTGCCTTTCATGACTTTGAAAACCTCTTGCCAGCCCCTTCTTGCCTGTAAGGTCTCTTTTGAGAAATCAGCTGACAGTCTTATGGGAACTCCTCTGTAGGTAACTTTTCTCTTGCTGCTTCTAAGATTCTCTCCTTCTCTTTAATCTTGGGGAATGTAATGATGATGTGCCTTGGTGTGTTCCTCCTTGGGTCCAGCTTCTTTGGGACTCTCTGAGCTTCCTGGACTTCCTGGAAGTCTATTTCCTTTGCCAGATGAGGGAAGTTCTCCTTCATTATTTGTTCAAATAAGTTTTCAATTTTTGTTCTTCCTCTTCTCCTTCTGGCACCCCTATAATTCGGATGTTGGAACGTTTCAAGATGTCCTGGAGGTTCCTAAGCCTATCCTCATTTTTCTGAATTCTTGTTTCTTCATTCTTTTCTGGTTGGATGTTTCTTTCTTCCTTCTGATCCACACTGTTAATCTGAGTCCCAGTTTCCCTCCCATCACTGTTGGTTCTCTGTACATTTTCCTTTGTTTCTCTTGGCATAGCCTTCATTTCTTCATCTAATTTGCAACCAAATTCAACCAATTCTGTGAGCATCCTGATTCCCAGTGTTTTGAACTGTGCATCTGATAGGTTGGCTATCTCTTCATTGCTTAGTTGTATTTTTTTCTGGAGCTTTGATCTGTTCTTTCATTTGGGCCTTTTTTTTTTTTTTTTTTTGTCTTGTGTGCCTGTTATGTAAAGGGGCGGAGCCTTAGGTTTTTCCCGGGGTGGGGCAACGCTGGTCACTGCACTGTGATTCTGTACAGTGGAGGAGGGTCCGAGAGGGAGCAATGGTGCTTGTTCCATTCTCTGCCAGATTTCAGTCACTCCCTTCACTACACACAAACTGGGCCCCTCCAGTGCTGATTCCCAAGTGGGTGGGCTTGTGCATGCTCTAGGCCCCTATGGGTCTCTCCAAGGAACTGTCCTGTGAGGCTGGGAGTTTCTCCTGCTGCCACCTCAACCCCCACAGGTGTTTTCAATCAGAGGTTTGAGGCTTTATTTCCCCGCACTGGAGCCCTGAGTTGCGCAGTCTTTTTCGCTCCCCTGCCATTCCTCCTTGTTTATCTATGCACGAATGTGGGGCCGCAGGATCTGCTAGCTGCTGCACTGCCTGCCCCATTCCACAATCTGCCACCTCGCTGGGTCCGCCAGCCGCCTTGCCATGAGTCCTCTCTGCCTGGCTGCCTGTCTCCACCCCTCCTACCAGTCTGGATGAATGTGTCTTCTTTATCTCCTTGCTTGTCGGACTTCCATGCACTTCGATTTTCCGTCAGTTCTGGTTGTTTTTTTGTTTTTAAATTGTTGTTGTCCTTCTTTTGGTTGTGTGAGGAGGCACAGTGTGTCTTCCTTACGCCTCCATCTTGGCCGGAAGCTCCCTCTTTGCTCCCAATTTTACTTCTAAATCCCCTTCCCCTTTGTTGTTTGCCTCCTGTCCTATTGTGTGCTCCACGTTTAGACATTGGGTTCTTGACTGTACCAATGAGCTCTTATTTATGTCTGTGTCTCCTACCTCGGCCCCTGCCCCTGTGCCCTCCCACTAAGTCTACCTCTGACATAACACCTGGCACATAAACAAACTGCAAAGATTCCTTGTTTTGAATAGAATTCTGGAGCTCACTGGTTGCCATGAACAGTAGGGGAAAACTATCAAGGGAAGGAGATATTGGTAGCATGGTGTCCTTGGCTTCTCAAGGAGAGAAGGCCAAAATTATCATAGCAAAAATCATGGAGTTCTCATTAACTGTCTGGTCTCTCTCTCAAATCTAGATGTTGGGACACAGGGAAGAAACTCGAGGATCTTTACCATGTGTCACTGACCTACAGGACTATGAAAGCAGTAGGCTATGGTCACATCAATTTGTTCAGTGATGAGAGGTAGTAATGGGCTATTTACACTAATGATTTCAAAAGTGAATATTACAGATGGCCCCCAAATTATCAGACCAGTTGGACCCACCCCTTCTTTTAACTCACACAGTATGTTTGGCCCAGTATATTATGCTTTATGCATTAGATGTATTGCTGAAGACCATTTGTAAGTGCATTTTATGTTCTAGGACATATTTTAAATGTATAAAAGGAAATCTTATTTAAAACTGAAGCCTGCTTTGGATTTTTAAAAGCAAAGAATTGTTCAGTAATGTGAAAAGGAATTTCAAATTTAGCTGTATTCACCTGCAAAGCACTTTTTAGTATAGTAAATACAGACTCTGCTGGGCCTGTTCTTTATCTCTTCTTCTCAAATGCATAGGATTAGATTCTGCACCCTTAGTAGGTAACTATAAATGAGAGCACTATCACAACTGTCACATACTACCAGAAGGAGGAAAATCCTGTGTAGGATCTGGCTTTGTATTTCATGAATTGCTTTGAAATGGCTTTGACTCACCTGATTATTCCCATGCTTAGAATAATTTAGGGAACTGGGTGTCATACTCACTTGGGTAGCTTGCTAAGGGTGAAGCTTTTGTGGATAGCTCCCAGAGAGTACTCCCATTTTATAGGTATGGGGTTGGGTCCAGTAATTGGCATTTTAAACAACATACCAGGGGCTGCACATGATCTGCAGAGCTTACTGTGAGGAACAGTCCTTCATAGACTATCTGGACTGTCAAGGCCCAGGAATAGCAAACTATCGTAGCTGGGAAGGTAGTCTTCTGACATAGCAAGATTAAGGCATCTTGACTCTAGTTCCTGTCCGCTGGTATCCCAGGGAGGCTGAATTTACTTGATGTGTGTGTTGAAGACCCCTATTAAGTGTTTGGGCTAGTCTATGGTTTTCAAGCTATGTTCTGTTGGGTGTCCGCACAGCCTGAATTTACCCAGCCTACCCCTAATATGAGCAACGCCACTTTGTTTTAGGAATTGGGATTTCAAGTGAAAATGTTCAAGTTCTGAAAGAGTTCAGGAACTCAAAACAAAAAGAGAGGTTTGTTTTTGGTTAAGTGTATTCACATCATAAAGGGTTAAATATTATTTCAACAGCTGAAGTGTTGCTCATTTAAAAAAAATTTTTCAGAGAACCAAGACAGCGGCATAGGTAGACACACTGCGCCTCCTTGCACAACCAGAACTGACAGAAAATCGAATGGCAAGGAAGTCTGACACCAAGTAGATAAAAAAGAAACATACATCCAGACCGTTAGGAGGGGCAGAGAGGGGCACCAGAGTGGAGAGGACTCCCGTGGCCGTGGCAGGACCGAGACTGGCGGAGTGTGGGACGAAAGGGGCAGGCAGTCTGACCACTAGCAGACCCTGTGGCCCCGCATTCGCGCACAGATAAACCGAGAGGGCCGGACTCAGACTGGCGGAGAACGGGGCAGGCAGAGCAGCGGGTAGCACCCCCGAGGCCCCACATTCGTGCACAGATAAACTGGGAAGAACGGCGGGGAGCGAAGCAAACCGAGTAACCCAGGGCTCCAGCGCAGGGGGGGGGGGTTGGTGGTGGGGGACAGGAAATAAAGCCTCAAACCTCTGATTGAAAACGCCCGTGGGGGTTGGGGCGGCAGCAGGAGAGACTCCCAGCCTCACAGGAGAGGTCGTTGGAGAGACCCACAGGGGCCTAGAGCATGCACAAGCCCACCCACTTGGGAACCAGCACCAGAGGGGCCCAGTTTGATTGTGGGTAGCTGAGGAAATGGCTGAAATCTGGTGGAGAGTGGAGCAAGCGCCTTTGCTCCCTCTCGGCCCCTCCCCCACATACAGCATCACAGCGCAGCGACAAGCACTACCCCGCCCCAGGGAAAACCTAAGGCTCCACCCCTTTAAGTAACAGACACGTCAAGACAAAAAAAAAATGGCCCAAATGACAGAACACTTCAAAGCTCCAGAAAAAATACAACTAAGTGAGGAAGAGATAGCCAACCTATCGGATGCACAGTTCAAAACACTGGTTATTAAGATACTCACAGAATTGGTTGAATTTGGTAGCAAACTAGATGAAAAAATGAAGGCTATGCCAAGAGAAACAAAGGAAAATGTACAGGGAACCAATAGTGATGCAAAGGAAACTGGGACTCAAATCAATGGTGTGGACCAGAAGGAAGAAACATCCAACCAGAAAAGAATGAAGAAACAAGAATTTGGAAAAATGAGGAGAGGCTTAGGAACCTCCAGGACATCTTGAAACGTTCCAACATCCGAATTATAGGGGTGCCAGAAGGAGAAGAGGAAGAACAAAAATTGAAAACTTATTTGAACAAATAATGAAGGAGAACTTCCCTCATCTGGCAAAGGAAATAGACTTCCAGGAAGTCCAGGAAGCTCAGAGAGTCCCAAAGAAGCTGGACCCAAGGAGGAACACACCAAGGCACATCATCATTACATTCCCCAAGATTAAAGAGAAGGAGAGAATCTTAGAAGGAGCAAGAGGAAAGGACACAGTTCCCATAAGGAGTTTCCATAAGACTGTCAGCGGATTTCTCAAAAGGGACCTTACAGGCAAGAAGGGGCTGGCAAGAGGTTTTCAAAGTCATGAAAGGCAAGGACCTACATCCAAGATTACTGTATCTAGCAAAGCTATCATTTAGAATGGAAGGGCAGATAAAGTGCTTCTCAGATAAGGTCAAGTTAAAGGAGTTCATCATCACCAAGCCCTTATTATATGAAAGGTTAAAGGGACTTATCTAAGAAAAAGAAGATAAAAAATATGAACAGTAAAAATGACAGCAAACTCACAGTTATAAACAACCACACCTAAAACCAAAACAAAAGAAAACTAAGCAAACAACTAGAACAGAAACAGAACCACAGAAATGGAGATCATATGGAGGGTTATCAATAGGGGATTGGGAGGGGGAGAGAGGCAGGAAAGGTACAGAGAATAAATAGCATAAATGATAGGTGGAAAATAGACAAGGGGAGGGTAAGAATAGTGTAGGAAATGTAGAAGCCAAAGAACTTATAAGTATGACCCATGGACACGAACTATAGGGGGGGAATGTGGGAGGGAGGGGGTGGGCAGGATGGAGTTGAGTGAAGGGGTGGAAATGGGACAACTGTAATAGCATAATCAATAAATATATCAAAAACAAACAAACAAATATTAGCATGTCATTGAGTAAAAAATTTTAGTGGAAAGTACAAAGAATATAAATAAAACCATAAATAATCCTAAAAAAAAAATTTTCATTTAAATTTACAATTACATCTTTAACACAGGTAATCTCTTCTCCATAGAGTATAGTATGTATTGTGCTGTGTAATGATATAACCTGTTTGTTTTCTCTTTTCCCTGTGCTTCCTGGATTTCTACTCTCCCACTGATTTTTCTTGTTTGTTTTGTCTACCAAGCTTATTGACTTCAGTAATTCAGTGAAGGTACAGAACTAGTTATGTGTTTACTAGCATTATTGTATTGATAAATTTAATAAATTGTAAAATTATGATGAAATTCAATTTCAAGGCAGACATAAAACCAGGTAGATGAACTTTTCTGGGGAAAGGATCTGTTAAATTAAAAGATAGAGATTTGTGCCATGTATTCTCATAAAATTCAGTGCAAATATCCTTCCAAAAATGAGACAATAGGATACATTCATTCTTTGTACATGTGATCTCACTGACATTTTCAATTCATTTGTAGGATTCCAAAGCCTATTTCCATCTTCTCAATCAAATTGCACCAAAAGGACAAAAGGAAGGTGAACCACGGATAGATATTAACATGTCAGGTTTCAATGTAAGTATAGATGTTTCTTTTAAATTTTACAATCTTACAAAATTATTGTCAATTTCTTATAAATACAGGAATCTTCATGATTGTATATAGTGGTATTGACAGTTTCAAGTGTTTATTTAAAATTATTTTAAAATTGCTATACTTGTCATTCAGAGGCAGAAAGACTAGCTTTGATATATTTTCAGAGTTCATTATTGAGTTCCATAATTATATTGGTATTGGTTTATAGTGGATGGTATAAGATATTCAAAGCAAGTGTGGGGAAATAAGTACTAGAGACTGACCTTTGAATACTTAGATTATAATCACAGTGATAGATTTAATGACTGCATATTTATATATGCATCTGTTACTCCTGTGTTGAGAATAATGTGAATATGTTTACAGACTCATGACCTGTGAAATAACAATTTGAGGAATTACTCTCATGGATTATGTACCCTAGTTACATTATTAATTTGTTCAATGATCTGGGGCTGCTTCCTTCCCAAAATTGGATCTCACTTTGTTCATCCACAAAGTAAGGAGTTGGACTAGACTGATCAGCATCAACTTTCTAGGATCCTGTCATTCTTTATACCTATGAGATATGGAAAGCACTATACTAACCTTAGTAATTGATATTTCTACACTATTAAGCAATAGGATTGAGTGGATTGCACTAGCTAAACCATTTACACTGCCCTTTCTAGAAATGAATTTGTAACAGACTTGTTTGCTTATATTTCTGTCTGTATATTAAATATGAAATTCTTTGGCTCAGGTTACTCTTGGTAAAAATGAGCAATGTCCTGTACACTAAGGGAATCAGGTGCCTGGGTAAAGGGCACCAATATACCAACTCATTCTGATTCTTTTTTTTTAATATATTTTATTGATTATTCTATTACAGTTGTCCCACATTCTCCCCCTTTCCTCCTTCACCCTGCACACCCCCTCCCACCCGCATTCTCCCCCTTTAGTTCATGTCCATGGGTCATAAATATGAGTCAGGAGTGATAAACTCATTTTCACCAGGTGCCACATCAGCCTTGAGGTTGCCTTCAAAGGGCCGAATGCAATTTTCGGACTATATAAATGTAACTACTCCTTAACAGTTAAGCCAGAGCTCGATGCTACCACCAGGTAGACACAAGGTTCCAGGCCGGATCAAACAAGGTAGAGGACCGGATTCACCTGTAATATAAGTTCTTCGGCTTCTACATTTCCTATACTATTCTTACCCTCCCCCTGTCTATTTTCAACCTACCATTTATGCTACTTATTCTCTATACCTTTTCCCCCTCTATCCCCGTCCCACTCCACCACTGATAACCCTCCATATCATCTCCATTTCTGTGATTCTGTTCCTGTTCTAGTTGTTTGCTTAGTTTGTTTTTGTTTTTAGGTTTGGTTGTTAATAGCTGTGAGTTTGTTGTTGTTTTACTGTTCATATTTTTTATCTTCTTTTTCTTAGATAAGTCCCTTTAACATTTCATATAATAAGAGCTTGGCGATGATGAACTCCTTTAACTTGACCTTATCTGGGAAGCACTTTATCTTCCTTCCATTCTAAATGATAACTTTGCTGGATAGAGTAATCTTGGATGTAGGCCCTTGCCTTTCATGACTTGGAATACTTCTTGCCAGCCACTTCTTGCCTGCAAGGTCTCTTTTGAGAAATCAGCTGACAGTCTTATGGGAATTCCTTTGTAGGTAACTGTCTCCTTTTCTCTTGCTGCTTTTAAGATTCTCTCCTTATCTTTGATCTTGGCTAATATGATTATGATGTGCCTTGGTGTGTTTCTCCTTGGGTCCAACTTCTTTGGGACTCTCTGAGCTTCCTGGATTTCCTGGAAGTCTATTTTCTTCACCAGATTGGGGAAGTTCTCCTTCATTATTTGTTCAAATAAGTTTTCAATTTGTTGCTCTTCCTCTTCTCCTTCTGGCACCCCTATGATTCAGATGTTGGAACATTTAAAGTTGTCCTGGAGGTTCCTAAGCCTCTCCTCATTTTTTGAATTCTTGTTTCTTCATTCTGTTCTGGTTGAATGTTTCTTCTGCTCTAACCCCTTGATTTGAGTCCTGGTTTCCTTCCCGTCACTGTTGGTTCCCTGTACATTTTCCTTTATTTCACTTTTCATATCCCTCATTTTTTCCTCTAATTTGCGACCATATTCAACCAATTCTGTGAGGTTCCTGATTACCAGTGTTTTGAACTGTGAATCTGATAGGTTGGCTATCTCTTCGTTGCTTAGTTGTATTTTTTCTGGATCTTTGTCCTGTTCTTCCATTTGGGCCATTTTTTTTCTGTGTCAGCTCACCTGTTACATAGTAAGGGGCGGAACCTTAGGTGTTCACCAGGTTGGGGCAACACACATCCCTACATTGTGATACTGTATGTGGGGGAGGGGTCTGAGAGGAAACAGTGTTGCTTGCTCTGCTCTCTGCCGGTTTTCAGTCACTTCCCCCACTACCCACAATCAAATTGGGCCATTCTGGTGCTGATTCCCAGGTGAGTAGGTTTGTGTACATTCTAGGACCTTGTAGGTCTCTCCAATGAACTCTCCTGTGAGGCTGGGAGTTTCTCCCACTGCCTCATCCCTCACAGGTGTTTTCAGTCAGAGACTTTGAGGTTTATTCTCCCATGCTGGGACCCTGGAATTGGTGGTCTCACTCCCCAGTTGTTCCTCCTGGTTTACCTGCATGCAAATGTGGGACCATGCAGTTCACAAGCGGCTGCCTTCCTGTGAGTCTTCTCTGCCTGTCAGCCCATCTCCGCCCCTCCTACTGGTCTGGATGAATGTTTCTTCTTCAACTTCTTGGTTGTCGGACTTCCATACAGTTGGATTTTCTGTCAGTTTTGGTTGTTTTTGTTTTTAAATTTGTTGTTGCCCTTCTTTTGGTTGTGTGAGGAGGCAGAGTATGTCTACCTATGCCTCCATCTTGGCCAGAAGTCTCTCATTCTAATTCTGATAAAGCTCTTCTGTTAGTCCTCCCTGATTGATCCTCTTAAAACACTCCTTTCTTTCTCTGTTCCTTCCTCAGAATCCTTCTAGGATTCCTATTGACTCTAGAGTTCTGTCTGAAATGTTCTCCTTAGAGCATTTTAAGGCTGCTGTATCTCTCCTAGCTAGTGTTATTTTACAATAGTCTGCACCCTTCAAACACACATTTATCTTGGAGCCTTTGCTTACACTTTCCCCTTGTTTTGCAGTGTTCTTCAATTTTTAGCCTTATACCTTCTTTAGGACCTAATTTAAAGAACTCAACAGTTCTAGCTTTTACCTGATGGGGTTTAACATGCCCTTTGTGTTTACTGTACTGCCCTTATAGCTGTGGTCTGGTGCCATCTATGGTATTTTCAAGGTACTGCAAATCCAACACAACTAACTTTTTTTTTCCTATTCAACACAATTTTAGTGGTGTTGTATGTTGGCTAAGAGAAAATAGAGCTGTATATCTAGCCTATCATTGTAAGGAAACATTTCTGTATTTTCAGTATGGTCTCTTTAAAAATGTCTTCTTTTACTTCAACAGGAAACAGATGATTTGAAGAGAGCTGAGAGTATGCTTCAACAAGCAGACAAATTAGGTTGCAGACAGTTTGTTACTCCTGCTGATGTTGTCAGTGGAAACCCCAAACTGAACTTAGCCTTTGTGGCTAACCTGTTTAATAAGTATCCAGCACTAACTAAGCCAGAGAACCAGGATATTGACTGGACTCTATTAGAAGGTAACTGAAGATTTTTCAAATTCTGATGAGTAGGACTACAGAGAAGAAATATACAGTCTGCAATGATTTCATGATCTTGATTTAGTAAGTTTCCTTATCCACTTTCCTGTAGCAGACATCTGCTAGGAGTAGACTGAAGAACTGAATAAAAAATGGCAGCTAAAGAAAGGGATGATACAAGGGAACTTTTAAGGTTTAAAGCCCCTTAGTAAATCAACGTTTTGTTTTAATATTTTATGTTAGATAACTGTTTAAACCTTTCACCAGAAAAATACACATCTGCATAAAATTGGACCTATATTTACAGTATTTGTTTCATTCTTCCACAGTCAGACTAACTGGAACTAGTCCCCTTTTGCTTTCACACTTATTTACTCAAACAGTAGTAGTAATGTGTGATAATTATTTATTGATGTTTGGGGAAAGCAGTTTACCTTTTCCAGGTTGTGTATATATATATATATATATATATATATATATATATATATATATATATATATATAAAAATTAACAACTATAAATTGTAGTTGTTGAATATCCATTGGCATTACTATAAAAATTTTAAATTGTATACTTTTGAAGTTTCAAGTAATTTATTGCTTTAATATAGGCATATAAAAGAACTCATGTAGTTTAGTGAACACACAATACAATACACAAATGGTATATTGTAGAATTGTATACCTGAAACCTATATAATTTTATTAACTAATGTCACCCCAATAAATTCAATAAAAATTAAAAAATAAAAATGGATAGACAGAAGGCATAAATTAATATGTTTGTATGACAAACTTATATTAATTTATAAGAGCAAATTTTTAAAAATACAAACCAAACTTGATAACATCAGTTCCTTTGAAGTATAGGGACTTGGGGAGATTGGAGAAGAATTAGATGGGGTAGGAGATTATAAAAAGTTACTAAATGTCTGAATTGCTTAACTGGCTATAATAAGTTTATATTCTTTAATTTTAAAGTAAATTAACAAATTGTAAAAAATAACCATGTGTCTAGAGGAAATGTATTTAGAGAAACTGCTTGGAGATCCATAGTGAAGAAAACCTCTAGATCTGTAGAGAGGAAATAATCTTATATATTGTTTGACATTATATGCACATATACAAGGTTTTTAATGAATATATAAAATTTGTGAATATTCTTAACAGGAGAAACTCGTGAAGAAAGAACCTTCCGTAACTGGATGAACTCTCTTGGTGTTAATCCTCATGTAAACCATCTTTATGTGTAAGTTTTCCTACTGCTATTGCAAACAGTAATGAACATCATAAATGGGTGCTACACAAATAATTACAGCTCTAACCATTTTCTAAATGTTAGTTTGTAGTGATTATTTATATTGCAAAATGTTGAGTCGTGACTTGTGTTATCATTTTCCAAATACACAAAAGCCCAGATTGTGTCTTTACACTATCATCAACTATAAGTGATAGAATGCATAAATGTCTTTCTGGGGAGAAGATACCCTAATTTGAGACCAAGATCAGGAAACACTTTAAGCAGACCACCCATGATGCCTGGGGGCATTTGTGCTTACTCTGCTCTCAGCCTGGAATGATCTTTTCCACATCTAATGCCTCACTTCCTTACTATATTCAAACCACAGATTCAGATCAACACTGATTCAGGTGTTGACCACTACCTGCCACTCCCTAACCTCTAACCCTAGCTCTTTTTTTCTTCATAATACTTATATGCACCCCAAATCATATCCATGTATCCATGTACTTATTTAATGTCTCTCTCTGAATCTAATGTTAAGCCAGGGATTTTTCTCCTATGTACCCAGTTTCTAAACAGTGCCTTGCAAACAGTAAGCTCTCAATAAATACTTTTAAGTAAATCAGATGATCTTAGCTCTGTTTTCAGCATAGATTCATAGAATACATGTTTTGAGTATTATCTGTGGTTTTATATATCTTATTTGACAGTGTCATGTTATTGTTTTTAAAGAAACAAAAGTCAAACTGTCTGAAAACACTAATTAAATTATTTTTTAAATAATTAGCGACCTGCAAGATGCCTTGGTAATCTTACAGTTGTATGAACGAATTAAAGTTCCTGTTGACTGGAGTAAGGTTAATAAACCTCCATACCCGAAACTTGGAGCCAACATGAAAAAGGTAGATAATTAAGTTGCCACATATCTTTGCTACAGACTCTTCTTCTTCTAAATTTGTTTCTTTTCTTTGGAAATCTCTTTACTCTGAGCTTCTTGTGGACAGGAACTCTGTCTTATTTATTATTCTGAGCACCTAGTATAACACACATATACATATTAAACATATGAAAATCTTTAACCATTTACTTTTGTGTGTTTGCAGCTAGAAAACTGCAACTATGCTGTTGAATTAGGGAAGCATCCTGCCAAATTCTCCCTGGTTGGCATTGGAGGGCAAGACCTGAATGATGGAAACCAAACCCTGACTTTAGCTTTAGTCTGGCAGCTGATGAGAAGGTATGATACACAATTTTTCTGTTTAAGCTCTATTCTACTATAGGTCTGTAATCTTGTTCTTATTATTTTTAAGCAAATATGTCAATGACTACACGTTTGAAATTTTTGTATTTAGACTCTGAAATGAGCTTAAGTAATGAACATACGTTGGATGTTCTGTGGGAGATGATGCCTCCTTGAAAGTTAGGCAGCAAAACTGTGAATATTTCCTTTTATCATATGAAACCTGACCCATAGACTTGAGCCTCATTTATTGTCAGTGAATAAAAAAAATAATCAGCGAAAATTATGAACATCCCATGTATCCATTTGAAAAAGATCTCTTAAAACTACCATGTGGGAGTTCTGGCCAAAATGGAGGCATAGGCAGAAACGCTTCACTTCCTCACACAAACAAAAGAAGGATAACAACCCATATAAAAACAAAGAAAAACCAAAACTGCCAGAAAATCATTTGCATGGAAGTCCAATGACCAAGAAGTTAAAGAAACATTCATCCAGACTGGTAGGAGGAGTGGAGACAGGCAGCTGGGGTGGAGAGGATGTGGCAAGGTGGTGGCTAGCAGACCAGGAGGAAAGGTGGAAGACCCCATGGGAGGTCCCACATTTGCGCACAGATAAGCCGGGAGGAACAACTGGTGAGTAAGACAGATCTTGAAACCCGGAACTTTAGCACGGGAAACTAAAGACTCAAAACCTCTGGCTGTAAAAAATATGTGGGTGTTGTGGTGGTGGGAGAAACTCCCAGTCTCACAGGAGAGTTCATCGGAGAGGCCCACAGGGTCATAAAACGTACACAAACCCACCCACCTGCAAGTCAGTACCTGGAAGGACACAATCCACTTGTGAGAAATGAGGGAAGTGACAGAAAGTGGGACAAGAATGGAGCAAGCAACATTGTTCCCTCTCAGACCCCTCCTCTACAGGCAGAGCCACAATGCAACAAGGAGGGTTGCCCCACCCTGGCGAATACCTAAGGCTCTGCCCCTTACCATGTAATAGGTACACCTAGACAAAGAAATATGGCCCAAATGGAAGAAGAGATCAAAACTCCAGAAAAAGAACTGACAAGGAGATGGCCAAACCTATCAGATGCATAGTTCAAAACACTGGTAATCAGGATGCTCAGAGAATTGATTGAGCTTGTTCCCAAAATGAAGGAAAAAGTGAAGGCTATGCACACTGGAATAAAGGGAAGCAACAGTGAAGGGGAGGAAACTGGGACTCAAGTCAACAATTTGGAACAAAAGGAAGAAATAAACCTCCAACCGGAACAGACTGAAGAAACAAGAATTCATAAAAATGAGGACAGGCTTAGGAAACTCTGGGACAACTTTAAGCGTTCCAGCATCTGAATTGTAGGGGTGCCAGAAGGAGAATAGGGAGAGCAAGATATTGAAAAGTTGTTTGAACAAATAATGAAGGGAAACTTCCCCAGTGTGGCAAAGGAAATAGACTTCCAGGAAGTCCAGGAAGCCCAGAGAGTCCCAAATAAATTGGACCCAAGAGGAACACACCAAGACACATCATAATTAAGTTACCCAACATTAAAGATAAGGAGAGAATCTTAAAAGCAGCAAGAGGAAAGGAGTTACCTACAAAGGAGTTCCCATAAGGCTATCAGCTGATTTCTCAAAAGAAACCTTGCAGGCAAGACGGGGCTGGAAAGAAGTATTAAAAGTCATGAAAGGCAAAGACCTAGAGCCAGGATTACACTATCCAGCAAAGTTATCATTTAGAATGGAAGGGCAGATAAAGTGCTTCCCAGATAAGGTCAAGTTAAAGGAGTTCATCATCACCAAGCCTTTATTATATGAAATGGTAAAGGCGCTTATCTAAGAAAAGGAAGATGATCAAAACTATGAACAGTAAAATGACAACAAAGTCACAATTATCAACTGAACCTAAGAAACAAAAATAAAAAACAAACTGAGTGAACAACTAGAACAGGAACAGAATCACAGAAATGGAGATCACATGGAGGATTATCAGTGGGGAGGGGGAGAATGGGGGGAAAAGATACAGGAAATAAGAAGCATCATAGGTTGGCACAAAATAGACGGGGCGGGGTGTTAAGAATAGTATAGGAGCCCTGGCTGGCGTGGCTCAGTGGACTGAGTGCCAGCCTGCAAACCAAAGGGTTACTGATTCAATTCCCCATCAGGGCACATGCTTGGGTTGTGGGTTAGGTTAGGTCCCCAGTTGGGGGATGCATGAGAGGAAACCAAACATTGATGTTTCTCTCCCTCTCTTTCTCCCTCCTTTCCCCTCTCTCTAAAAATAAAATAAATAAAATCTTTAAAAAAATAGTAGAGGAAATGGACAAGCCAAAGAACTTATATGTACAACCCATGAACATGAACTAAGGTGGAGAAGGAAATGCTGGAGGGTGGGGGGGTGCAGGGAAGAGGGGGATAAAGGGGAGGAAAAAATTGGGAAAACTGTAATAGCATAATCAATTAAAATGTACTTTAAAAAACTATCATGCTAAAAAGCATTTATTATGACTGGGTACCACCCAAAGCAACGTTTATTGTAAGACATTACCACTGTTGCACTAGTACAAAATGCGCCTTCTGTAGACTCTTGGGCTTGCTCATTGAAGCACTGAACATCTCAAACCCCACCGCCAGCACCACTATGACTGCAAAGGCAGCAAGCCACTTCTACTTGAAATATTTTTTTGTATATAGCGTGACTGTCTCTCTATGAAATCTTTAGTATTTCAAACCTAAGAAATAAAAGAAATGGAAGATAAAGCATCTTCCTAATCTTTACATTTTTTCTCATGAAGTAGATTGGGACCTTTTCTTCTGCTTCTTTTAGATATACCCTCAATGTCCTGGAAGATCTTGGAGATGGTCAGAAAGCTAATGATGACATCATTGTAAGCTGGGTGAACAGAACATTGAGTGAAGCTGGAAAATCAACTTCCATTCAGAGTTTTAAGGTAACAATTTCCACTTGTGTGACTATTAAATGTTAGGTTTGCTTGTATCTAGAATTTTGGAAGGACAACATTTGGTTTCTTTGTGAGTGAGAATTATTATTGGGCTAATGGCAAGATTCTCTTTTAATTCTCTGGGCTTTTGTTGTGGCAATTTTATGAAGTACATAATCACATGTTTTACATATTGAATTTGTACATATTAAAATTTTCAGATTTGTTCTCCTTTTACACTAGGACAAGATGATCAGCTCCAGTTTGGCAGTTGTGGATTTAATTGACGCCATCCAGCCAGGCTGCATAAATTATGACCTTGTTAAGAGCGGCAATCTAACAGAAGATGACAAGCACAATAATGCCAAGTAAGGGATACTGCACAATATCATTCATTCTCATTCAGGTTCTACCACTTAAGAATTGTGTTACCTGGGGGAAACCTCTTTGAGCCGGAGAGTCCTCATCAGTGAAATTGGAACAATAATAACTATCTTAGAGATTTTGAAATCAATAAAATATGTAAGAGCCTAGCATTGTGTCTGACCTAGTAGGTGCTCAATCAGTAGTTGTGTTAGTGGATTACAGATATAATGTAGTGTATGTTTTAATGCAACTCAGTGACAAACTTACAATACAGCAAGGGGAAAATGAGCTAAGGATAATCATGCCTTAAATAACAGTATTCTTCTGGCTCAACTTTTTAAACACATTATTCTTTGATGTCTTTTTTACTGTAGATCACTCTGACTACATATGTTGAGCTTATTACCTTGGTTCCTAAATGGGCAGGATTCTTAACCCTCAGCTAAAAATATGTTTGGGAAGTATCTTGCATTTCAACAATACTGAGTAGGTCTTTTCCACCCATCTCTTCCCTTCTTCACCAAAGACTTTCACTGTGACCTGGTTTCATGGGCAATCTACTACACACTGAAAATCCACCCAGAG
The DNA here is from genome assembly GCF_022682495.2 of Desmodus rotundus. Lineage (NCBI taxonomy): Eukaryota > Metazoa > Chordata > Mammalia > Chiroptera > Phyllostomidae > Desmodus > Desmodus rotundus. Next base: position 53,090,876 of record NC_071400.1, read on the forward strand.
TAGGGCTTCGTAGGATAGGTAAGAAGCATTACTGAAAAAAAAAGACAATGTTAATAAAACACTTAGAGATGATTCATGTATTAATTGAGGTGTGCTCCTGCAAATTTCCCTAGCTGGACATGTCAGTTCTTTCTTTCCTTCCTTTGTGTACCCTTTCTGTTCCTTGCTCTGGCCACTCTAGCCATGTGCCATGTAGGCTCTCTCCCTTCCCTTAAATATTTGGAAGTATTCATCTCATCTACCAAAGCCACTAGGATTTTGCACCTGACATAATTTTCCACCCCATATCTCTAAGATCACATGAGAGTGTCATGTGTCTTATTACATGCTCAACAAGAATATCAGCATTGATTGTATAGCCAATCTGAGTGATTTTATACATATATATATATGTATACTTTTTTCACTTTCATATCAGGTCAGTGCTCCAAAATGAATTCTCATGCTATATTGGATAAAAGGAGTGAATAAACATTATCAATCCCAAATAGTAGTGCTTAAAAACCTAGTGTCACTTAAGAGCAACCTCAAAAACAAAATACAGCAACAAAAAGTGAAATTGTTCTGATTTGAACTTATAATATGGAAGCTTTACATCCCAGCCAAATGATTATGTAAGAGAAAATAAATGTGTCATATTGTGTACTTGACTGACAAGACTTTCTTCTTTATTTTGGTTTCCTCACAAAATAGGTATGCAGTGTCAATGGCTAGAAGAATTGGAGCCAGGGTGTATGCTCTCCCTGAAGACCTTGTGGAAGTAAAGCCCAAGATGGTCATGACTGTGTTTGCATGCTTGATGGGTAGGGGAATGAAGAGAGTGTAAAGGAACCAATTTGAATAAAAATAGCCTCGCTCCTAGGTGTATGATTAGCAGCTCAGCTATTTCCAGGCAAAGAGCTCATCGTGGCTTAAAGAACTGTTGGTCATTTGAAGGACTTTCAGTTTTGATTAACTAGTCCTCATGAGAGCTCTCAGGGGAAAGAGTTGTCATAAAAAACAACTCTTTCCCATAGTCATAGTTGGATGTATCAGGCACACCTGAAATGTGCTCATAGCCAAAGCATTTACTCTCCTTCTAGATTGCTGCCCATGATATTTCCCATTGCTGTATGTTATTTCTCTCTATGTATACTTTTCTCTCTTAGAATGTCCACCTCTTGGGACTTGCTTAGATGATTGGATACAAATATAATTAGACAATAATTTTACTTTCCATCCAGTATGCTAGTTCTTAATTGAGAACTGTGGTCAGAGGGTATTTGGTTATGAATATCCTTTGCTTATCTTTCTGGTACTGAAAATTTGCAGAAGTAACTGGCTGTGCAGAATGTAATAGAAGCTTTTCATATTCTTTTATTCTTAAAATCAGTATCTTTTTACAGTATTCTTTCTACATGATCCTTTTTTGTACATTCAAGAATATTTTGATTACATTAAATAAGACTGCTGATTTTGCTACTTTTTAAAAGGGGTCTTCAAGTAAGTAAAAAACTTATAGGTAGAGGAAAATATACCTTAAATTTGCATCTTTCCCCTCACACCCAATCTGTAAACAGTTGACATATTTTGTCTTAAAACACTTGGTTCAATATCTGCTTATTTGTTTTAAGACCTGTATCAAACTCTCTCTTTAGATTTAAAATGCTATTGCATATGACACTTTCAAAGAGAGAGGATGCTCAGAACTTAGGTAGGATACAGTAGGCCAAGTATCCTAAGTGTACAATAGAATTTCTAATTTTACACCTAAGACAAGGAAATGAGGTCACTAAACAATGAAGATATGTATGTAGGACTTATGTACTCTTGCTTTGTCAAGCTGTTTGCTATAGCTTTCAAGATCATAATACTACTCTAACTCTGAAAAATGATGTAATCTGATAGCAGTGTATTAGTTCAAATAAAGGCTTTTACACAATAATTAGTCTCTTCACACTTCTGTCCCTTAGTACTACACCAATAATATTTGCCAGGCTTTTTTTCCTCCAATATTGTGACTTTTTCTGGAGTGCTGTATAAAATAATGTTTGTTAGATTTAAGCTTTTGAAGCTGAATTACAGGGATTGAATTAAGGATAATCCCAATGAGGAAAGATGGTTTTCTCCAGCTTATGAAAATTTATGTATCTACTTCCTCCCTTTTTCTTTCTTTCCCATCTCATTCAATCTGTTCAATGTTCTATGATATTCAGAAGACCAAAACAATGCTGAACAACCAGGGAAGAGAGATGGTGTATAGCAGTTTTTTTCAATCTTATCACTGCTGACATTTTGAGCCAGATAACTTTTTTGTTAGCAGGGGTGGGGGTTATTCTGTGCACTGCAGGATGTTTAGCTGTATCCCTGGCCTCTAGACCCACTAGATGTAGGGCACCCCCAGAGTGTAAATGAAATAAGTCTCCAGACATGGCCAAATATCCCATGGTGGGCAAAAGCATCCCTAGTTGACAGCCAGTGATTTATGGCACCATTTTAAGGCTTTGTGTGAATGAGTAATATGAAATACAGTCCGCTGAGGAACTGCATGGTGATGTTATAAAATATTTTGTATTTATAATCTGAGTAAGAAAGACCTTTCTAAATATGATACAAACCCCAAAGACATAAAATAAAGGAATAATAAATTTGACAATTTTGTGTTCACAAAGATGCATATAAGTAAGTACAATAAATAAAGTAAAAATATAGATGACCAAGACAAAAAGTTTAGTCCCATTGTTCAAGTCCATTTGGGCTGCTATAATAAATATTGACTAGGTAGCTTATAAACAAGAAAAATTTACTTCTCACAGTTACGCAGTCTAAGAAGTCTAAGATTAAGGTGCCGGCAGGTTCAGTGTCTTGTGAGGGCCTACTTCCTGATTCGTAAGTGGCTGCCTTCTAGCTGTAACCCAAAATATCAGAAGGGCAAGGCAACTCTCTGGGATCTCTTGAATAAGGTCAGTAACTCCATTCATGAAAGCACCATCCTTATGACCTAATCACCTAAAGGCCCCACCTCCTAACACCATCACATGGGAAATTAGGTTTCAACATAGGAATTTTGGGGAAGATAGAAACATTAGGTCTGTAATACCCATATAATGGACTAATATCCTTAATATAAAAACAGTTTATGAATAAATAAAAGACAAGTCTTCTGCAAACATACACATACCAGGGAAGCAGATGAGAAGAGTACAATCACATCTTATGACCTATCTTCTACTTTGTATTGCCTATGCTTATGCACATTTGTCTCCTTCCAAGTACAAAGGTTCTTTTCTACAACTAACTATGGCCCTAATGCCTTTTTAAAATTTTTAATTAAATTTATTGGGGTGACTTTGGTTGATAAAATTACATAGGTTCCAAGTATATGATTCTATATCACCTGTATATTGTGTTGTGTTTACCACCCAAAGTCAAATCTTCCATCACCATATATTTGACCCCTTTTACCATTTTCTGCCTCTCTCTGTCCCCCTTTCTGTCTGATAACCACCATACTCTTGTCTGTGTCCATAAGTTTTTGTTTGTTTGTTTGTCTTGTTCATTTGTTGCTTTCAGGTTAATGCCTTTGAAGCAAGATACGAAAGGTTTATTCTATCTTGCCCTTTCTTCAGAAAGGGACCTGATTTCTTGGATGGTTCACTGTACAAGACCTACAGCTTATAGAGCTGTACCTTAAATGTTTGTAAAAAGCAGTGGGCTGGAACATACCATTTTTCTCCTCCTTCTAATAATGGACTAAAATTAATAATAAGAGGTCTAGCAAATCTATAACAGACAAAGTTCCAGTATAAAAATGGGCAAAGGAGGTAACTATCCGGTTCAAAAAAAATTATAATTAAGCAATAAACATAAAATTGGAATGCTGATTGTCAAAAGTAGTGAGGGTTATGAATTTAAACCAACCAAGAACTGCCTTGCCTTTTAGTAGACTTTATTTTTTATTTTACTTATATATATTTTTTAATTCTCACCTGAGAACATGCTTATTGATTTTAGAAGGGAAGGGAGGGAGAGAGAAAGAGGAACATTGATCAGTTGCCTCTCACATACTCCTTGTCAGGGAACCGAACCCACAACCTAGGTATATACCCTGACCAGGAATCAAACCCCCCACTGAGCCAGAGCAAGTAGATTTTATTTTTAGAGCAGTTTTAGTTTCACAGAAAAATTGAGGTATGGAGATTCTCATATAAATCCTGCCCCCACCTATGCATAGCCTGGATCCAGAGTGATACATTTGTTATTATTGATAATCCTATGTTGATATATCATTATTACCCATAGTCCATCATTTATATTAGGGTTCATGTTTGATGTTGTATATACATTCTGAGTTTTGACAAATGTATCCATCAAAGAGAATAGTTTCACTGCCCTGTGAATCCTCTGTGCTCAAGCCTATTGATCCTTCTCTATCCCCAATGCCTAGAAACCACTAATACTTTTGTCTTCATACTTTCACCTTTTCTAGATAGTACTGTATAGCATATTTGAAAGTTGCTAAGAGAATAAATCCTAAAAATTCACAAAAAAATTGTAACTGCAGTGAATATTCATTGTGGTGATCACTTCACAACATATGCAAATACTGAATCATTGTACATCAGAAACTAATATGTTATATGTCAATTATACCTCAATTTAAAAAAACAGGAGTTGGAAAAGTGTAAACAGTGAGAAATGTGATTTTAAAAACTCAGAAAATTACAAACAACAGCTGCTGGCAAGAATGTGGAGAAAAGGGAACCCTC